>NC_069103.1:10724071-11024071 GCF_947172395.1 Bicyclus anynana | reverse complement strand
CGGGCCATTTCGCTTACTAAACTTAAGAAAATCTATCTTTTCGTTCATAATTGCTTTTCAGTAACCTACTGACAGATTGTTTGACTATGTAAAGATAGTTTGACTGTTACTGAAAATCGTTCATAGCTATCTATCCGTAATCTTGGGTAGGTTATTGAAAACGGCCGTTAGTTATTATAAGGTTACAGACGGACTTTGCATTTATAGTAAACTAGCGGACGCCCGCGTGCAATTTAGTTTTTAACAAATCCCGCGGGAACCATCGATTTTTTCGGGATGAAAAGTAGCCTATGTGTTAATCTAGAGTAAAATATATTTCCATTCCAAGTTTCAGCAAAATCGCATCAGTAGCCGCAGCGTACAAGAGGAACAAACATACTTACACACTTACACACAAACTTTTGCCTTTATAATATTAGTGTGATGTGAGATGGATGGCTTGGCTTGGGTGGATTGCATTCACTCGTTCATTCACATCATTCAAGACACATCCCTGAATATTCATTTATTAAAACACAAAATATTAATGGTAAGTTTAATATCTTAAACATAAGGCAAATTATAAAGGAAACCATTGTACATATTAATAGACGAGTTATTATAATAAACATACTGAAAATAGTCATAATTAGGTACATCAAACAAAAACAAATCAGATAGTGGAATGTAATTTCATAATAGTATTATACAAACAGCAAATAAATACAAAATAAATAGCGCATAGCATGCGGTATTCTTAAAAAAAATACAAGCCATATCTTTAAGTAATTTCTACACTGTAGAAAACTTTACAATTTCTTAATCCTACTCTCATAATAATATTATTTTTATAAATTTGATATTTTTATTTTCAACATTGTTACAGAAACTTGTAAATTTCATCTAGCTATTTACTATCTTTCAAATTAATAATAATTTATCATTATCATCTATGTAGGTACCCAAAGCCTCTTTGAGGTGATAATAAACTTAATAACGAGACGAGACGAGACGACGAGTAGTTTAGACGAGAGTATATGAATTAATAGATCAATCAACTATGAAATATTGTGATATTTCGTGGAGCTTAAACCCACCACGCTGCGCCATTGCAGAATGGCGGGCTATTAATAGAAATTTAAAACAAACTGATACGTTTTGGTTCGCCGCGGTATTAGATAAGTAGTTTCAATTGTCATATTCGACTTGTGCGACCTACCATTATTATGCTACAATTACATGCTTGCCGAGGCTTAGACGTCCACCAGCCAACGCCAGTAAAGACTTGGAGTTGGTCTGATAAAGGTTGTGTAAGTTGGACGACACGTTTGTTTAGATATACCAACAAACAAATTATTAAAAATGAGGGTATAAATCCCTAGTAATAAATCACACCTAATAATTGTTTAATTAACTTGTTCTGAAATTAATAAAAAATATTTGATTAATAAGCTTAGAACAATTTTTAACATTATATTTCGAAAAACATTTTATAAAAAACAATACATAATTTAAATAAAAAAGTTATGAAATGATTCTACCTTCATTTCTAATTCGTTTGTTGGTAAACTTCAGTATGGCTTTAATATAAACACCCTGTTTCTCGCTGGTTGTCGACGCTTGTCGACACTTGCCAAGCATGTAAATGTAGCATTAGGTTATCGAAAGTGAATTATGAAAAAAATTAAATAATTTAAAAGATACAGTTGTCTCGTCAAAACTGTTATAAAGCCGCGTCATTGGATACGACTCATTCGATTAATTTTCAGCACAATATGTACAACGGATGGGTACTATCTACACATTATGTATGTACATTGTACAATTTATATTATCGTTATTGGTGTTAAATTTTATTGCATTACAAATTTACTACGTACTACTAACTCGCGTATACATATAACATAATATCTACATTAAATCTTTTAGTTTGTAACTTGTATACGAAGCGTCCGTTCACATTGGCGCAAAGTCCAAGGGTAGCAACATGTGTTGTAACATAAAATATATCTGGCTCACTGTTGAGAACGAGTCTCTCAGAATGATAGATTTTAGGCTAAGAGTCGGCGGAATGGTGTTTTTCTTTCACCATTTGAGACACGTGATATTTAATTTCTTAAAATAACTGAACTGCGTTATCATGTAAATCTCAAAAACTTGGGATTGCTGTTTCAGTATATATTACTGTCATGTAAAAACTTGTTGCGTCGCTTCGCTTCGACTCTGTGCCTATGTAGAACGCAAGATGTCTTCAGTCGAATCAATTTGGTACCGTTTACCAAAATATCGACAGTATCATAGATAATACATACATACTATATACGACAGTACATTATTATCTCATATTTCAAATAAGTATTTAGATTTCATATTACTGATATAAATACAGGGTGGAAACGTAGTAGGTGACCGCAGGCGATTATTTTTTTGAAATATATTGCATACCTATATAAAATCTCGATACTATACACCTCGCCTGCACGGTCTAGGGGAACGAGAGAGGAGGCGTTATCAGCCTATTTGAATGGCTTATTACCGGGCCAAGCGACCCTTCCGAGACTTAAGGTAGCATTCCGATCTTGGCAATCGCGACCTGCGACTGCGACCGGGTCGCACGACCCACCATGCCATGGGAACTTATAAGAACGTGAAATGTTTATGAAGCAGCGCCATCTACATCCTAGATTTAAGATTCCAGGATAGTAAATTAAATTACTGTGTGTATGTATTATAATGTTTTTAGAGATTTAAACCGTGTAAGTACGGAAAAAAAACCGAAAAAAAGTATTATTTATCCTTTTAATTTTGTCGCGTAATAGGAAGAATAATGTTTGTATTTCTAAAGCAAAGGGATTATTAAAGATAGACAGTAAGTGTACATTAATTTCAACGAAGTTCAACATGATCATTTGGTCTAGTGGTGCATAACAAAGGTACGATCTAATAATCCTGAGTTCGAGACCGAGGGTAACAATGGAAAACTTTTTGTTTTTCTCAATTGGTTTCTTCAACTATTACAAAATCGAAAATCTCTGCTTTACAAAAAATATGCAGTAGTATTTTTATAACATAATGGATACTATACTAAAAATACCGTAGCTAGTTACTAGATGGCGCTATCACAGGCGTTCCGAAAAAACTTAGAGTAGCCTATCTATTTCCAATAATACACTGTAATCTTTGCGACCCACTGCTTAGTATGAATTTATATGGAGCACTAAACAAAGCCCGAGACCGCGTCGCGCGACCGCCTTTGCTCCTTATAAACTCGCGGTCGCCAAGATCGGAATGCTACCTTTAGACCCACCACGCTGCTACAATCGAGGCGAACTAAACGTTGCATTCGGTTCTTGGCGACCGCGACCGAGTCGCGCGACCCAATTTATATGGAGCACTAAACGAATCCCAGTCGCGCGATGCGGTCCCGGGATTTGTTTAGTGCTGTATATAAATGCATACTGAGCAGTGGGTCGCCATTGCAGCTCGCACTCGCGTGTCGCGGTCGCCAAGAACCGAGTGCTACCTTTACAATGTTTTTTAACTCTTTAATAATTACTATCAAATTTTAGTGTTAACAACCGGGATCGACGACTTAAAGTGCTCTCCGAGTCCCGGACTCTGGACTGCTATTAAGAATTTCTAAAAAAAAAATATAATTTTAAAGCCCGACCCAGTACCTCATGTTTAAAGCCATTATTGACTAACCAGACGCTTCTTCTTACATCAACAAATTTTATATATTCACTGACTAACACACGCACCTCTCTCTCCTCTAGGACTCGAACGTTAAGTCTATAACAATTTGAACTTTATTTAATTTTTACCGTTAAAACTTGGATTTACTAAAAAAAAAAACTATTGTTTTTTATTGCTTACCAAGTCTTTCTTTATATTGCTTAAAAAACACCTACGGCCCATCATACGGACAAATATTCGACCCTGTACATTTGCCTAACTTATTAGTGGACTATGCGATTCGTACTTACAAGGTGTTCACTCACTGGAAACATTCGCTTGTACATCAGTTCGTGCATTGTCTAGTGTGTACTCCAGTGCAAATAAAAATATACGTTTTTATTCATTATAGCCATAGGCGTATATAGCGGGTGGGCCGGGCCCACCCAAGAATGGTCCAGTGCCCACCCTAGGATACTGGGCTACCGATTTGAAATTCTATGATAGACGCGGAAATACTAATAATTTTACACAAAATATCATTTAAAGTATCAAATAATAACCATTACAACTTATAATAAAGAAAAACCTATAATGAAGATTTTGAAAAAGCTAAGCCCACCCCAGGAAGTAATACTAGATACGCCAATGCATATAGCTTATTAGCATGCTGTATTATTAGAACACGGATTACAACATCAGATACTTTTCCGTCAATGAGTAAAGATTTTTTTTTATTTTTTTATAAGCAAGCGCTTAGCTGCAAACACGCCTGATGGTAAACACAACTAACGCAATAGAGTTAAATAAAGTTTCATAGACATTAAAAAAAAAACTTAACTTATGCTGTTACGTTACAAGCGAACGCCCCGGTGAGTGATCATCTTAATATTTACAAGATTTATACAACGCAGTGCCGTAACACGAATCAGTCCAAAACTTAAAGCTACAGAGATACGGAAAGGTTTATAAGGATATCCTAAGGTAGGCATTCCACCGACTTTGCGAAGCTGCGTTCTAGTGGAAAGCGGGTCAATGTAAGCTAACTAAGTTTTTTACTATTTTATTTATATTTATTATAATTAAAGCCGGCTGCATATTATAATTATAATAAAATTTATATAAAATCTTTCAGTAAATTTATAAAATCCCACATAGGTATCAATACTACAGCCATGTTTGATGTGTTTGTTTATCAACAAACAAACTAAAGATTAGATTCACATCTAATAATAATTATAATTAATTTGTTCTTAAATCAATGAAAATAAATTCGATTAATAAGTTTAGGACCTTAACCTAATTCAAGTTTAAGGTTGAATTTGCAAATGCGACTACTTGAATTGAGTGCCAATAAGTTGTGTTTGGCACTCATTGAGTTTGGACGTTTTTTGGTCGCTGATTGTGCATCCACTTTTTAATAGGAGATCAATGTAAAGCAATACCTTTTGCCGGATGTTAGAAATTATCTGACAGAAAATTCTTACAATATGCCACAGACTTTAAGTAACTGTCTATAAATTTGCTTTGTCATAAATAAATTATTATTTTTACTATTATTTATAAGGTAGCTGAAACTCAGGATTTACATAATCTGTGTTTGACTGAGCTTAGCTGCTATGCATATTTTTATTTATTTTATTCTATTAAATAACAATATTAGCAAGGATTTTTAACTTTCATCTTTTATGTCTTCTATTGTCTAAATGCGACAGAGTAAGGGTTAACACGCAATGCGGCTAAACGCGCGCGTTTAATTTTATCTTAGATCTGAAAACGCAAAGAAAACTAGCTTTTTAGATAATAGGCATTACTGAAATTTTTAGTGAACGATTTTACTTTGACTTTAAAACGTGACTTGCTAAGTTTTTAACGTGGTTTGTAAATGCATGTCTTTTGTATTCCATATTTAGAGTACTAGGCGCACGCATGGCGGAAGAACCGCATGCGGGTTAAGTAATTAATTCTTGTTTGAGCGGTAGTCTTCGTTTGTGGTACTAATGAGGTTATGTAGGTGTCAGCAAAATGTACAATGACGCATCACATCATTACGATGACTTTTAATTGCTGCCAAATATCAATTGGGACTTTGATAAATTAATTTATGCTGTAAAGTGTAAATACTAGTACCAGCCTCGTTATTACGTTATTATTATCATATCATTTTACTAGTTGTACTGTATTAAATAACTAATCGTACTAATTTCTATACTCCATTAGCCAAAACTGAATAGTGAATAAAAAAAAACTTATGGGGTTAACCGTGAGTGTGCCTTCATACTATTACTATGGGAGACAAAAACGGCGCACGGCGATAAAAACTTACCCAATTATTGTTTTTAACCAGTTACTAAAAGATGTAGCTAATTCGTGCACTTTTTTGCTTTTTTATGCGTTTTCAGATGTACGTTTGAACGCGCGCGTTTAACCGTAGTGCGTATTAAGCCCACTTGTGTCATATTCTAGCTAAAAACGCAGCTAGCACGGTAATGTCGGGCGTTGGGTGTTGGGCGATACTAAATGAACACCTGGTCGGCGGAGAGCGCATCGGCGAAGGGCTTGACGACCCAGCGCGTGGCGAAGTAGAAGATGAGCCCGAACGTGATAGAGATGGGCAGCGCGGGGAGCGCCTTTTTGAAGATGGCGAGCAGCAGCAGCGTGAGGCACAGACCCTGCGCACACACAATCAATCGTTATCAGCCCACGATATGTTATGTTGTGACGCTCAGACCAATTATAGAAGGACCTGTATCACACTCATAGTCACGAACAAAATTGTCTGTCATTTTCTGAGGAAAACGAGCTTAGATTTGGTATATATCTTATACTAAATTAGAAGTTTTTGCCCGTTTTTTACACAATTCAATTGCACAAAAAGGTATTTTTACGGAGCTCTTTAACCGACGAATACGATTACAACTATTTAACATCGATTCTATAGAGACAGTTTTTATAATCGCATTAGATCGTTGATCATATACTTTGACAGAAAAGTAACGTTTAGCGAGGCAGGCCCTATACTATAATTGGTCTGAGGTTGTGACGTGATAGCCCAGTGGATAAGACCTTTGATTTTGATCCGGAGAGTGTAGGTTCGAATGTGGTCCGGGGCATGCAACTCCAACTTTTCAGCTAAGTGCATTTTAAGGAATTAAATGTCACGGTGAAGAAACATCGTGAGGAAACCAGCATACCTGAGATTTTTGTAAATTCTTTATTTGTGTGAAGTCTGCCAATCAGCATTTGGTCAGCTCAACAGTGAGCCGCATATGTGTTGTTAACTCAGACCAATTATCTTCTATTAGACTTAAATTACACTTAAACTCACCAACAAAATCGTCTGTCGTTTTTCGAACTAAATACTAAAATAACAGCAATACTCACAATAAGTATCGCAACGAAACAGGCAAGTGTGGTGTTCCAGTCTCCGTACGAACTCGCTTTACCGACGAGCACGCTGTAGAAAATGAAGTCTCCTAAACCAAGCTTGACACCCTCTGAAAAAAAAAAGAAATCATATAAATAGTATTAACATTTGACTTTATGAGGACCTATGAAAAGAGGTGATTAATTTTTAAAAACTCGAACGTACTATATGCCGTTATAATTAAAAAATACAAATTTTATTCGCCATGAAATAAGTAAATCAATAATATAATAAATAAAAACTTGAGAGGTGCCCAGGAATACCCGGATGGAACGAAGTTCGCTACAGCTATCGCAATCGCTATAGGCTATCGCTATACATATTGTTATCAATATCACTATCGCATCCCATCCCAACCCATCCTATCCCATCAAATCTTCGAACATTCATCAAAAGGAACTTCGTTCCAAGGATCGAGGGGGCCTTTTGGGGTCTGGGGGCCTTTTGGGTTAGAGGATATCTTGGGGTTAGGGGGTCTTTTGGGTTTGGGCCTTTTGGGGTGGGGGGATTTTTGAGGTCGGGGGTCTTTTGGGGTCGGTAGGCCTTTTAGGGGACGGGTGGGGTCGCGTCTCACTGTTCACTCACTCTCCTCCTCCAGCTCCTGCGGCGGCTGCGGGCGCTCGACGCGCGTGACGTAGTGCGCGGGCGCGGAGCCGTCGCCCTCCACGCGCAGGCGTCGCGGGGCCGCGCCCCCGCCCGCGCGGGCCTGCCACGCCGCGTCGAAGCCACCCTCGCCGTCGCTCGTACGCGCCGCAGTCGCTCGCGGTGCTCGTGATCCTCCTATTGGGCACAGATGAAGATTTCGATTTGACACGCGATTTAGTAATCCACTCATATACCCTCATATTATGTACACTAATAGCCATCTATATAAATAGTTAGATGGGCCCCCCCATATTAAAGAACGCACAATGTTATGTCATTACTCAAAGACGTGCACGCACATCTTAGTATGCAACAAGCGCATGCTGTGACTTAAAAGAATATTTTACTGTTATTTTCTTGTTTAGCCCCATAATTATACCTTCGTGATCATTTTGGAAGTGTAAAAACACAAGCCGCAACACGAGTAATGCGAAAGTTGTTACTTTTAATTCGTAAGTATTTGCGAAACCAATGACAATTCCGCGACGCTTCGGGCCCATCTAACGATCTACGATCGATGCTAATAACATTAAAAGCCAAATCTGCACAATAATATTTTTTTAATATGAGTGGTAAGCAATAGAAATAAAATACAAGCTCTGTTCCCTTGACCATTCCAATATTTTAAATAGATTTTTTAGCCGTTTTTATTTTAAAACCCCGCCCGGGTGTACACTCTTTATTCCTCAGACCAATTATTGTATAGGACCTGCCTCGCCAGACGCTACTTTTCTGTCAAAGTATATGATCAACGATCTAATGCGATTATAAAAACTGCCTCTATAGAATCGATGTTAAATAGTTGTAATCGTGTTCGTCGGTTACAGAGCTCAGTAAAAATACCTTTTTGTGTAATTGAATTGTGTAAAAAACAGGCAAAAACTTCTAGTTTAGTATAAGATAAAGACCAAATCTAAGCTCGTTTTCCTCAGAAAATGACAGACAATTTTGTTCGTAACTATGAGTGCAATACAGGTCCTTCTATAATTGGTCTGAGCTTTATACACAGGAGTAACTGCATTAGTATCAGTGAGACTAGCGAGCTAGGTGAGTTAGTGCACGGACCGGCGTCGCGCGGGTTGAGGGGCCGAAGCTCCCGCGGCGGCGGCTCACCTTCGCCGTCGCCAGCGCCCGCCGCCACCACGCAGTACATCACCGTCGCTGTCGACACAATGCCACATTCTCAAACATGAATTACATCCCGCATAAAGAGTACAGCTAGGCTATTCTGCAACGATATTTTCAAATTCACCTCTATCTGTCTCTGTTTAAAACGATACTTTAGAGTGAGAAAGATAGCAGTGAATTCGAAACTTGAGTTATACAAAACATTGTTAGAGAATAGCCATGCAGGAAAGACAGCAAGTGTTCTGTATACTTTGTAATGTATATGTATAGTACTAGCAGACGTCCTGCGGTGTCGATCGCGTAGGTCTTCGTTGGATTACGGCAATAATACCTATGACGCTCACAAATAACATGGCTTTCTATTGGTAAAAAAAAAACAAAATTTGTGTCAGTACACCCCCTCTAACTTCATCTCTTCATAGTAATAGTTATATAACTTTATACCAAACTTCACTGCGCTGCTTGTTAAATCTTTCAGTATTTTTTTTTTTTTGTAAATTAACACATAATAAGAGCAGACTTAATTTTTTGGACTATACTATTATATTTGGGCTAATATTATAACCTTTCTGTGCCATTTCAATGCCCAGTAACTTTCCCTGGGCAGAAAATTTTAAACATCAACAAGGAATTCTTTTGCCCTGAATATTGTTATACAAAACTTGTTATATTGTTTAGGGAGATATCGACTTTATAGTTGTATTATTCTTAACAGACATTGCATAAAAAAACTAAAAAACCTATAACTTCACTTACATGAGTATATTAATGCAGGAAATATTGGTTCATTTCTCTCTTGAGCTGTTTCCACTAATATTCTCAGTGGCCCTTTTGGTGTGAGAACTGCTATCAAATCTAAAATATTTAACAATAATACATTATAGGAATAATATAATGCAGTAAAATTTTTAGCCTTAAATTACTGACACACTTCACTTTTACACTTAACACCAAATAACTGTAAGGAAAAGTCATTTTGGTTGTCTGATTTTTTTTCATTTGATGCTTCTACAACTTCAATTTTGGTTTTAATGCAATAGTGTAACATATATAATAATCTCAAATGTACTAGTAGTAGGTGACTGTAATTACATTAATATGTTAATTAACATGATCTAATGGTTTTACACAAAACATTTTTTACTCTTTGCGAATATCCAATTAATATCAGCAACTTTTGTCATCCACATCTAATTTTGTCAATGAATTTATATTAACTACTACGTACTTCTAGAGTACAAAATAAATGAAACTTCTGGTCCACTCTGAAGGTAAGGTTGCACTGTGTACAAAAAGCATCCTACCAGGGCTATTATACATAAATAGTTTAACAACTTCAGAGCAGACTTGAAGTTTGGCATTTACTATATTCAATTATTCATATAAATGAAAGTATTTACCCCATATAGAAATTACAGCCAGCACAGCCCAAGTGGTCCACTCTGGCAGATACTTAATGAACACTAGTGCCATCAAAGCGGCAATGAATATCAGGTAGGCCTGTTGAAGGAGCAGGGGGCCCTTCCAGTGGATGACTATCATGCCCATCACACCAAAGTTCCACATCACAAAAAATAGTGTTATGTAATCCATAGGTATGTTATACGCTCTTAGAGCCTCTCTGAAAGGTACAAATGTAATGTTAAAGAAAATTTTTTTTTTTTTAAATATTTTCTTGTAAGCCCAATCTGTGATCTAGGATTATACACAAATGTGTTGAAAGTGTTGTCATGTGGAGGTTGATCCTCATTAGGAGTCAACATTCAGTGTGTCCTGTTTTCAAATGTACAGTATGTTTACATTTCAGCTACCTCTGATAGTTTATTTACCAAGATATTAGGGTGAATAAAGACTCGTTTTTGTATCTTTTGGCTAGCGTCCTAACATCATCTTATACTGTGCAAAGCAAATTTAAAAAAAATAAACAAGAATAATTTGTATTAGTAGAAGAGCTTTTTGCCAGAGCTTGAATGGGAAAGTACTACCGCCAAGCAGCGTTGCTGTGTTCCAGTCTGAAGAGCATAGCTGGTAGTGTAATTACAGATATCTAATAGGACATCTGTTTCAACTGTCCGATTGATGGACACAATGCAGCACTGTGCAATTGTAGGATGTCCTTACATGTCTTGCAAATTGCTCTGTTTAAAGGTGATGGTTTTCCACTTCCCATCACTTGGGCCATCTGCTTGGTCCATAAATTATAAATATAATAAAAAATTGTACTCACTCTATATACAAGTATGAGAACAGGAACAACAACATCAGCGAAGACAGGATGAGCCATCCGTGTATCACTTTGTAACATCTCTTCTTGTACAACACTATGAGCAATATTGTCATGAGGGCAATCACACACAGCAAGATCAACGAGTTGGCCAGGGCATTCCATACTTTGGTTACCGCATATGGACTTTCCTCGTGAAATGGGGTATAGGCTCTGAAATTCACACAAAACTATTAACTACTATTATAAGTTAGCTGTGCTAAGTTTTACCCAAGTGGATTCTGTTCATGTGGTAACATGGGTATAAAAAGAATATGTGGTAATCTAACTTTCAATCTAATAAGATCCAGATCTATATTTCCATTCAGGACTAAAAAGTGGTATATCTATATCATCCTCACTGTTCATTCTATCAAAAAGGCAACACAATAAGTGGAAAAGGCCAACAGGCATTTTGGACTAAGGTGTAAGGTGGAGCTATCCCAACAGGCATTTTGCACTACCAGTATATAGAAATAGAGTTTACTTTTGACCTGTTTCTAGCATATTTATAACTATATTACAGCCTTTCTTGACGAGTACTGTTTACCAACAAATAAATTAGAAATGAAGGTAGAAAATGCATGTAATTTCATAAGTTATTTATTTTAAATTATGAATGGTTTGTTTAAAAATTTTATATAAAATATATTAAACATGTCTAATTGTTCTAAGCTTATTAATCAAATTTATTTTCATTAATTCAAGAAAATTTAATTATTATTATTATTAGGTATGATTAGTGATTTATACCCTCATTTTTAATTTGTTTGTTGATAAACAGTACTCATCAAGAAAGGCTGTAGTATAGCTGATAAAATACTTCAGGAATACTAGGATAATATATAAGTATAACCTATGACACTAATAAATAAAGTGACTTTCAATTGGTAAAAGAATTTTTAAAATTGGTCTATTAGATCCAGAAGTTATACCCTTACAACCTCGCAAACACACAAACTTTACCTATTTATAATATTAGAATAGATTTTTGATTACCAAATCACTTACAACAAACTTCACACGAGTTAATGGGTTGAAATACATAATAGTCAATAAAATACTTACAAATATACATCTTTGACAGAGTAGAAGCTGATTGAAGAGATGGTGGCGACTACAACAATCATACACAAAGTCACAGGCACAAAGAGTTTTATTACATGTCTGGCTCCATATTTGAGCTCCAGCTCTTCTATTTGTGTCTCCGTCGGAGGATCCGGAGGGGCTTGACCTGAGCTGCCCACTGCACTTGACATTGCTTCTGATGGCTCCACGCTCTTAAATTATTAAAGTATTTCATAGTAAACAGTGGCATAAATACACCATCAGAGACTTCGGATGAAGTCACACAAAAATTCAAAGTTTTGAAGGTTGGGGTAACCACTTTTAATGTACTTTTATAGTGAGTATGTTAGACTGATATCTTATTTTATAGTTAGTCTAGTAATAGTACAGTTTAAACACTTGATTTTTACAATAGAATAAAGAGACTAGTAGCAAATACAATTGATTAACTGAATATAAATGAATTAATCTTACGATTAATATTGGTGTTATTGTAAGTGCTAAATTAGTGGCACTCACAGTTAAGTGATATGTTACTGTGATACATATGAAAAAAAGTGTATGATAAGATTAGTCATAGATGACTACATTCTAACATGTATCGTAAAGTGTCCACCTACACCATAGTTCCGTTGCGTGTCGGGCTTTGTTTTGCGTTTTCTCGCAATTCGCTCAGCTACATCCCGATCGGGACGCGCTTCAGCTATGTGGCCATCCATGAGTGCAGTGTGCTCGGTCGCCTCGGTGTCGCTACCGGTGTCACTCATTCATAAACTGTTTTTAATGTCATATTAAATCACTACATTAACATGATTCTACAAATAATGCTAAACAGAATCCGATAACATTCAAAAATCAAAGCTTTGGAAGCAAAAAAAATATTCAGTTTCCCGTTAGCAATTTGTCAAATAATTATGACATTGACACATATGCAATGCAACTTACTATGACACAATCATGACAGTGACAGCGTATACAGAATACAAATTCATAATCGGACGGACGGAGTTACTCTGTCTACGGACCACAGTACCTCCTCGACGAGAATGTGTAGGGGTGGATTTCTTTTTTATTATGTTACGCTTTTACATACTCGCTTGTACCGAATCGTAAATGTATGCTTTCACAAATGGAAAACTACATTACCAAAGGAATATGGCCTCAATTTTATCCTGGATAGAAATGTGGGCGTTCGCTGGTTTAAACTAATACACATTTAAATTAAACACATGCAAATTTAAGTTTGTTTATGTCACGCTTTCACGTCCAAACCGATTTTAATAATACTTTCATCAATTGAAAGTAACATTACAACGAGCTATGATTTTCCCTCGTATTTCTAAGGGAATGGAAATTATGCGGGCAGGTTAGAAGGCTATATTTTGTCCACGTATTCCCACCAGAACGAACGGGAACTACGTGAGACACTAGTCTTAGTAATTAATAACAAGATAAGTAATAAAAGAAGATTTTTAAATTACATTTTATTATTTCAAGCATACTTTTACATTCAGTGTGATCTAGAAATTTCTTCATAAAAGTTATTTCTATTATTTTGTTAAATCTAATAATAAGTAAAAGATTCAAGAAATTCTAGAAAACTTGATTAATTATAATGCAATTAAAGATAAAGGCCTTCTGGTGTGCCTTCCTTCTTGCGATAAAGAACACTCTCCTTGGACTTCTTGAAGTCTTCATTTGTTACCTTCATACGTCTCTCTCTGAGAGCCATCAGACCAGCTTCTGTACAAATTGCCTAAAAATAAACAGAATATTATATTGTCTGTGTACTTAACATGGATGATTATTTCTTTTTATTGGGAGTCTTTCTTTGAGTGATTACAGTCACTCTGTATACTAAGCAGATGAGTTGTGTGCTGTATAAATGATATGGGTCTACAGGGCCCCCTTATGTGTGAAAGCAAAATTTGTAAAATGTAAGTAATCCACAATCTCTTTTTTTCCTGGGTCATATTTATTTTAAGCGAGCATTTTTGTTTCTTTAGTGAGAAATCTTCACCCTTCATTTGGGTCCCCCAATTAATTTCAAGACATACTAAGCCACTGGCTTGTGGTCACTCATCTATACTAATATTATAAAGAGGTAAAGCTTGTGGTATTCACATACAACAGCCAATCACATGGCCAAGTGCGGAAACAGCCCAGAAGGAAGAAGAAGCTTGTGGTATTGTAGAGGGTAATCTACTGAACCAATTTTGAAAAATCTTTTACCAGCTACGTTATTTGTGAGTTTCATATGCTATATTTTTTCCCCATATTCTCACAGGAACAAGAACTATAAGCATTTATGTTATGTGATTTTAAGGCAGCTACTGAAACCATTGACACATACACATACATTTTTCAAAGAAGGCAAAAGCATGTTCTTCATTTATCATTAAACTTGATATGATGTTTCATATGTTACCTTTATATCAGCACCAGAGAGATCATCTTTCGACATGATTAACTCTGAGAGGTTGACATCATCGGCGAGTGTCATTCGTGATGTGTGAATTGTAAAGATCCTTCTCTTTGTCTTTTCATCAGGCAATGGGAACTCGATCTTCCTGTCTATACGGCCGGGCCGGATGAGGGCTGGGTCCAGTGTTTCTATCCTATTTGTGGCCATGATTACCTGAAATAACAATTTTACACATTAATATTTGAATAACTTTTCAAAAATATAGAAGTATTAATTTTTGCTATGACTTTTTTATTGCTCACTCAAGATGACAAAAACAACAAGGAAATGCAAATGATTGGAACACATATTTTTACTGCCAATGGTAATGGAAGAAATTAGTTCCATTTTTTTCACTACATGGAGACAATTTTAAGTTTTGTGATGGTTATAATAATAAACTGCAGTTTGCGCCAAAAACTTTGTTGGTCTATAATTATATCTGCGCAAACACGAATTTCGACTAATAATTTTGGCTCTTTGGTTAATGTGTGCACAATTTTTGGTATTGAGGTTAGAGCTTACTTAATGTGAATAATAATATTACATACTTTAACATCTCCCCTCGAGTCGAATCCGTCTAACTGGTTTAAAAGCTCCAACATGGTTCTCTGAATTTCTCTCTCACCTCCAGAGTTAGAGTCATAACTGTAAAATTAAAAATTAATATTTTTTTTTTTTTTTGTTCTGTTTATCTCATGCAATCAGTCGGCAGACTATGAGCAGAGTTGTTGTAGAAAAATTTGGCGATTAGAAGCAACATTCCCCAGCGGGAGCAGCTCCATGTAAGTGTCATATATGGCTTTTAATCAAGTATTTGCCGTCTTTTCAATCGCCGTATCGCCTGTGGTATTGTTAATTGAACAGCCAGGTGGTTCGGATGGTTTCTGAGTCTAGCTTTGTAGTTGTTGTTACTAGATTTTATTTCTTCTTTCACTGTTGGCATTTGTAGATACTCGTGAATTTCTGGTATTTTCAGAAACCAAGGCGCGTTTGACACTTGCTTCAATACATAATTCTGAGCTCTTTGAATAATGGTAATGTTGGACTCGCATGCAGATCCCCACAGCTGGATTCCATACATCCATATTGGTTTAACTATTGTCTTATAGACAAGAAGCTTGTTTTCCAAGGACAGCCTGGAGTTCCGAGCGAGCATCCAATACAACCGTCTATATCGGTAGTAGATCTCATCCCTCTTGGTTTGAATGTGTTTTTTCCAAGTTAGCCTTCTATCCAGGTGCATGCCTAGGTATTTGACGTTGTCGCTTTGTGGGAGCTGATTGCTGCGTAGAAACACTGGAGGGCAGTTTCCTCTACGAAGTGTGAATGTCACATGAACCGATTTATTGGTGCTTGCTTTTATTTTCCATTTAGTCAGCCATTTTTCGATTTCATGTAAGCTACGTTGCAGGATTTCTGACGCTTTTTCAGGACATTTGTTACGAGCTAGCACAGCAGTGTCATCTGCAAAGGTTGCTACGACAACGTCATTACCTTGGGGTAGATCGCTTGTGAAAATCGTGTACAGTATTGGACCCAACACAGAGCCTTGCGGGACACCAGCTCTGATTGGATAGAACTTGGAGGTAAATTCATCTTCTTTTACTTGGAATATTCTATCGCTGAGATAAGACTCAATAAGTCCATAAAAAGTGTGAGGTAACAGTGTTTTGATTTTGAATAACAGCCCTGTGTGCCATACCCTGTCGAAGGCTTGCTGTACATCTAGAAATGCGGAGGAGCAATATTCTTTATGTTCAAAAGTATCTCTAATAGTTCTGCATACTCTATGAATCTGCTCTACAGTACCGTGTTGCTGTCGAAAGCCAAACTGATGGTCTGGAATAACGCATCTTTCTCGGAGTTCCTTCATAAGTCTACGGATCAAAACCTTTTCGCAGACTTTCGATGTCACAGGTAATAAACTAATCGGTCGGTATGATGTTATTTCATGAACTGGTTTTCCAGGCTTTCCAATCATTACAATTTGTGAAACTTTCCACAGTGCTGGGAAATATCCTATTCTCATTATAGCATTACATAGAATCGTAAGGAACACGATGCCTTTTCTGGGTAATTCTGTCAGGACCTTTTTATCGATTAAGTCAAACCCTGGTGCCTTTTTATCTGCCATATGTTTGATTAGATTGGTGATTTCTTTTGGACTGGTAGGTTCCATAGGCAGATTTAACTGAAAAGGCTGACTTAATACCTCTGCTATTTCGGTGTCATTAGTGTTACAGTTAGATTCATGTGGTGTGAATATTTTCGAGAGGTGATTTCCGAAAGCATCTGCTTTCTGTTGCTGGCTTCGTGCCCATAAGTTTCCATCCAATTTGAGTGGTGGTTTGGGTTTCACAGGCTTGTTACAACTTCTGCAAGCCCTATACAGTGAGTAGTCAGTCGCACTTGTGGCTGACAGGGATTCCAAATAGGATTGCGTTGTGGCATCATTTACTACTGCTAGGATACTCTTTAGATTTTTTATAGCTCTGTTAAATGCAGCCTTATCTTCTGGATGCCTAGTATTGTGCCATGTTCTGCGTAGCCTTCTTTTTTCCATAACTTGGTATTTTATTTCAGCTTGAACCACTTTGTGTCTTGGTTTTGGATTGGACATTTCTGGTGTTGAATTCCAGCAAGCTGACTGCACTACAATCATAAACGTGTGGGCGGCATTGTCTATATCTTCCTTTGTTTTAAGGGGTATTTGAAGCTCTAACTCATCAGAAATTATTGTTTTAAATGCTTCCCAATCTGTCCATTTGTTATAAAGTTGGAGCCGCTTCGGTTTAGTCACAGCATCTGAACTCATTCTCAATATAACTGGGATATGATTAGATGATCCATCCAATGTTGAGCTGATTGTGAAGAAGTGCCGGGACAAACCTTTACAAATAAAAAAGTCCAGCAAGTCTGGTAATCTATTCGGATCGGTAGGCCAGTGCGTCGGTTCTGAAGTTGCTATAGTAGTAAGATTATTGCTGTCCACACTCTTCTTTAGTTCTCTACCTCGGGTTGTTATAAGCCTTGAACCCCAGTGAAGGTGTTTGGCGTTCCAATCTCCTCCTACAATAAAACGGCTACCAAGGGTTTCAAAGTATTTCGAAAATAACTCTACTGATATTATGTGCTTAGGTGGACAGTAAACTGCAGAGATATTGATATAAAATATAAAATAAATATATCTAGAATAAACATTTTAGGGATTCCTTCAGCAATGGCCATATAACAATCTTAATTTTTAATACATCACTTTGTAGCATTGATGTGAGTTATAAACATGACTATCATCCTATTGAGCACTGTTTTCAAGTAAATTTACCAAACATGCAAATAGAACAAAAAGACTAAACCCTGCACCAATGAAGGTTTGTTATGAGACTATCTATAAATTAAATGAAGGTTTATGCCAATGCTATCATCTTACCGTTTGGTGCCCACAGCATCAATTTCATCGATGAACACAATAGACGGAGCGTGTTCCTCAGCCACACGAAACAGTTCACGCACAAGCTTAGGACCATCACCCTGTTAAAGAAAAGAATATTCATGAAACTTAATGTAATAAACCTTTCAACATTAATAGATAAGACATTGTCATAAATCTCATATTAAAATTGAATTGTAGCCTATAAATAATCATGATTGGGCATGAGCTCTGAAGCCCATCATGCTGCTCCAATGTAAGTTTGTGGAATAAGGGTCATAATGCTTTACTCTCTATCACATAATAACCAACCCCTGTAGCCAAGTAGTACGACAATTCTCTTTCTACGATCGCAAATGCTTCAAAAACTAGAAAAATGTATGGGAATGACATTTGCTAACAACAGGTCATGGTTAAGATCTGTCTGTCCCATAGATTTTTCTAGTTTTCGAAGCGTTTGCGATCATAGAAAGAGAATCGACGTGCTACTTGGCTACTGGGGCTGAACTGTCAGCTTAAAATACTCTCAGAGGCATAGAAATGCTACAGCACCAAATTTTGACTCCAGGCTTGTACTGAGAATTTCTAAGGAAGCTTAAAGCAATAAATCACAGCGTTAACTACTCAAATACCAACAATGGCTGCAATTGCAAGGTACTAAATAAATAAATCTTACCAAATATTTTTGGATGAGTTCAGAACCAACAACTCGCAGGAATGTTGCAGATGTCTGGTTGGCTACCGCCTTGGCCAGCAAGGTCTTCCCTGTGCCAGGTGGCCCGTAGAGTATGACACCTTTTGGAGGTTTGATACCCATCTCTTCATAATACTCTGGATGGGTTAGAGGAAGCTCCACTGATTCCTGTTGTAGTAATATAAAAAAAAGTTTTATAATTTTTTTTAGACTGATTGGATTCTCCACATATATGCCATATACTCCACATACTGGATCTGGCATCTGCATAGTCCATCAATCCATGGAATGCTTCGATATTTGTCTCTTAACAAATAAAGGTAATTTTGATCATTGTTCTATAAAAAGTTTGGCTAATGAAAGTATAGACTGAAATTGCCTGCCAAATTAAAAAAAAATCAAGAGTGAATTCAGAAAATTATAGTGCAAATACTGGATTATCTGAGTTTACAATAAAAAAAAAACAATTTAATGAATCACGAAAACCATTTCAAGCCATTTCAGTCTCTACTTTTGTTAGCCAGACTCTAACACAAATATTTTCTAAGGTTGTAATTAGTTAGTTGTAGTTGTAGTCTGTCAGATATGCATTAGCAACCTTAAAGGCTAGGATTGCCTTTTCAATTCAATTCAATTTTGATTTTATGGCTTGCTGCTATACCAACTGGGTACAATTTACTTCGGACTGCCTTTTATCTATTTTGGTTAACTGCTTTTGAATAGTCTTATTGAGTATCATAACATAAACAAAGTAATTTCTCACTGTCTTTTTGCTTGGATCTTTTAAATTATGAATGAATGAATTTCAATAATTGTATTGTAGATTAAGGTTAAATATGTCTCACTTAGTTAAACATTCTAGACATACCTTGATCTCTTGAATCTGAGTATCCAGTCCTCCGATATCAGCATAGGTCTCTTGTGGAGCTTTCTCTAGCTTCATGACAGATACCATAGGGTCTGTGTCATCACCTAATACACCAACCACTGCATGAACCTGTAGGAATATTTTATAGTCAAAATCATACAATATAAAAGTGTCTTGTCTGAGGTATATATAACTATTAGGCAAGTTCAAAAATTACATATTAAAAAACAAATTTTGTGTTTGTGTTGTACCTAAAATAGCTTGAACTTCATCTTGTATTAATTTTCAAATTTAACTCCTGTGTCAGATCCAGACAGCCATGAATTTATTATTTCATCAAGGTTAAATTTTGATGATGTAATACACACCTTATGGTTCAACAGAACAGAGCAGCCAGGCTCCAGCTGGTCCTTATCTACAAAGGACAGGATGCTGACATAGTGCTCACTGCCCACTGAAGTGGAGACGATAGCATGATTGTCATCTATGATCTCCTCCAGAGTTCCCACCGACATGGGAGTTCCTCTTAGGTCATCAACCTGGTAAACATAAAAGCCCCTTATTGATAGTTTACAAACACAGCGGAGTACAAAACAAGATTTTTCTGGCTAGGTACATAATAACCACTCGCAAGATAAATTCTAAAATAGATTTCTCCTGGAGAGCTAACATGCAACTAACACTAACAATACTTGTGAAGAGACGTAGACAAATTTCAACTAATAGCAGCTCAACTGGATAAACCACTATCTTTGTTGAGTTGCAAACAAAAGAGATGGGGAGTGCCTACTCTGCTTCTTGTCAGTCAATATTTTGTCCATTTCTCTTCACTTGGTCCCATGCTAGGCCTATAAGAATACCTACTGGTTTTGCTAGGTACATATACTTGGCTGGGATGTTTTACCCAATCTGGGCACTTGATTAACTAAAGACCACATTTAAGTATTATAGCTAGGCAAGTAAAGCAGTAAATATGTACAGGTTCATATAAACATCTTTTAACAATTTGTATTTGACTATTGAAGATTAACACTAGTTTATTCTCAACATAAATCAACAATTTCATTAAGGTTCCCTATTTTTAAGAATGTAATAATTTTATATAAAGTATTTAGGTATGTAGTAGTCTACTTTATAGTATTGTAATCTGTGGTTTCCGAAGCTGGTGTCATAGTTATAATTTTTATTTAAATTACCAATATGATAATGTGATTGTGTACTATGATGTTGTTTGTAAGCCCTCAATAAAATAAAATAAAATAAAATAAAAATAAAGTAACAATAGATCCAGTACTATATCATACCTTAGACCTTTCTTCTTCAATTTTCTCTTCCTGGGGCTTAAGCCTTTCTTGGTTACGAATAAACTCTTCTTCCATGAGCAAATAATCTTTGATTCTTTCCAGTTTCAGTAACTTTAGCCTACACCGAGTGTGTGGCGTCACCTGGGGCAGTTTCAGGGCGGCATCAGGCCCTTTTGCTTTGCGCTTCTTCTTCCCGACTCTTGTGGGGATCGGAGGCTCATATTTCTTCTTCTTATCTTTGTCATCTTTTTTGTCTCCACCGCTTCCACTGCCTGATTGATTTTGACCCTAATATTGATGAAAATGTTGTGAATAATAAATAACAATTTATCAATTGTTGACGTGCTTAGTATAATCCTTACCATTATCTAGCCTGTTCTCTTTAAGAAATTATATTATCGTTGTAGTTTTATAACTTTACAATATAATGAAAAAAGAACAGTCAGCAGCACTCCATTACAAAGCGAAATTTTGTTATTTTTAAAATATAGTCTGTGCCTGTCAATTTCGGAATAGATTAATAATTACTCTTCGGCATAGATATTAAAGAGTAATTTTATCCTCTTTGGGAATATAAAGTTGAGATTTATTATTTATGGAAAATAATGTAATTGAAAATTATTTTGAGGACTTGGTTATCTGAGGCACGTCAAAATAAAAATATTGAACGACGCGCATTATGATTATTGGCCAGTAACTGTAAAACCTAGAACCCATAACTGTAAATTCATTAAAATAATCATAACTCTATGGCAAATGTCATTTCGACTTGACGTTTGACGTGTCAATTACGTCAATTATTTGTGTTGAAATAATTGTAAATTAATGAAATATTTTCCATCGTGGAGTTCAATATTCGTGAAAAAAATACGTCGTATTTTTCTTTTCCTTTAATATTTATCATAATTTCAACTAGTCTCGATATAAAATGTCACAAAAATCTTCCTATTCTGTTTATTCCGATTCGCTATAGTTCTTCAAAGGACAACAGCTGACCGAAGATATTAAAGAAGTAGTATAAATTTGTAGTGGTACAAAATGGTTTTAGCAGATTTGGGTCGAAAAATAACGACTGCGTTGCAGTCGTTAAGTCGTGCTACTATTATAAATGAAGAGGTAAATTTATCAAGTGTATAATATTCCATAACTTACTTAACATTAAACATGGTAATTCATGCCTTATCACTTTGATTTCAGGTTTTGAATTCTATGCTAAAGCAAATATGTGCAGCTTTACTTGAGGCTGATGTAAATATACGTTTAGTCAAGAACCTTCGTGAAAATGTACGAGCAGTTATTGATTTCGATGAGATGGCGGGAGGACTCAACAAAAGGAGGATGATACAATCTGCCGTTTTCAAAGAACTTGTTAAGGTAGCATTTAAGTATAATATAGATATTCTATGACTTCTGCCTCTGATTCCGGAGGGTGTAGGTTAGAATCTGGTTTGGAGCATACACCTTCAACTTCTCAATTTTATTGTGCATTTTAAGAAATTAAATATCACATGTCTCAAACAGTGAAGGATAAACATTGTGAGAAAATGTTCTTGAGAATTTTCCTAATTCTATGTGTGTGAAGTCTGCATTGGGCCCCTATGGTGGACTATTTGGATTAACCCTTCTCATTCTGAGAGAAGGCCTGAGCTACAGTAGTAAGCCAAATATAGGTTGATAATGATGATAGATATTCTAAAACAGGAAGTACAGTTTTGGCAAGGGTTTGTTAATTTATTATTAACAAAATATTTCATCATTATCAACCTATTTGAACTACAGAATCCGTTCTCCCTCCTTATATGATAGGGGATATGGAACTGCCACTCCAGTGCCGGTTGCCAGGCTCCTTAGGTTGATAATATTTGATTTAGTAAACATCACTATAAAATGTCACTGATGACTTTTATTTTATTCACCAGAACCTACATTTTAACATAGTCTATAAGCACCAACTTCTGGACTTAGAATTTTTACTGAAACTTTCCCACTGGAGCAATGAGGCAACAAATATTTAATAATAATATATTAGATATATTTGGGACTGAAGGTTATCTTAGACTACATTAACATCAGACATGACTGCTACTTGTCATTAATTAGCAACTAATAAACTAACTAAAGCAACTAATAAAACAACTTGTGATTTTCCAGCTTGTAGATCCAGGAGTAAAACCATACCAGCCAATTAAAGGGAAACCCAATGTCATAATGTTTGTGGGACTCCAGGGCTCGGGTAAAACAACAACTTGTACGAAGCTTGCATATCATTATTTGCGCAAAAACTGGAAATCATGTCTTGTGTGTGCTGACACCTTCAGAGCTGGAGCTTATGATCAGGTCAAACAGAACTGTACTAAGGCGAGGATACCGTTTTATGGAAGGTAAATTCTTCTATTGTTTATGGCTATTCAAAGGTAAATCTGAGCTGAGAAATTTTCAAAATATTTTATAAGAAAGATAATCTAAATTTTTATGTCTAATTCAGGTTCAGGTTTACCCTGGATCTCTGAGGAGTTTTTATTTGTTCTCCACTCTTAGATCTTAGTGGACGACTATAAACTACCTCCCTGCCAAATTTCATCTTTGTATGTAAAGCATTTTTCAATATTTCTTGATAAGTGACCTTTCACATTTATTTATTTAAGGTTTTATATTATTTCAGCTACACAGAAGTTGATCCAGTAGTTATTGCATCGACAGGTGTGGATATGTTCAAAAAAGAGGGATTTGAAATGATCATTGTGGACACCAGTGGTAGACACAAACAGGAAGAGTCCCTCTTTGAAGAGATGTTGGCAGTTGCCAATGCTATTGTAAGAAATTCCATGTTTCCTAGACATATTCAGTAGAAGTCTGTTCCCAAGTTGTAGGTGCTTGAATATTTAATAAACTGATGCCCCAATACTGGAACATCACTCAAATCATGACTCATTTGGAGCCCTCCTGCAGGCCTATTATTATTATGTATATTGGAGTACAATTAAAATAATTTAAATTCAATTATGTTAGATGATTACAAAAAAGAAAATTTGTTAGTAAACAATGTAGTGAGTTTGAGTTCTAAACCAAGATACATTATCAAGTATCTTGCTTTAGGGCCTATTGGCCCTAGCATTCTTACCCATACTCACTAATCCTTTAAAGGTATTTTAGTTTATTGGTCAGATTTCCACTATAGTCATTGAAAAAAAAACAATTTTTATTTACAGAAACCAGATAACATTATATTTGTGATGGATGCCACAATTGGTCAGGCTTGTGAGTCTCAAGCCAGAGCTTTCAAAGACAAAGTAGACATTGGGTCTGTTATTATTACCAAGTTGGATGGCCATGCAAAAGGAGGTGGTGCATTGTCAGCGTAAGTTTTCATCTTATCTATACTTCTATACTAATGTCACAGATTAATCAATAATAGGCAGATTGAGCACACGGAACACGAAACGACTACATTCTCGAGTCAGTATGACACGAAGCGTTGCATCAGTAACTTTCAAAATTATTCAAGAATAATGGTGTCTTATGTTTTTAAATATATTAAAAACTGTTCACAAAAACTGAACAAATAAGATACAAATATTTTTTTATTGGTAATTATTGATTATTATATTAATGTACGTAATTGTTGCTATTGTTAAATTTTTAAATCAAATTATGAAAAAAAATTGTAGACAGATGTCAAGGAGACACAAGACATTTGTTTTATATATGGGTTTCAGCAGCTTCACGAGGCTGCTTGTAAAGACTTGCTCTGTATGATAATTACTCAGTGACTAATATTATAAAGAGGAAAGTTTTGATTGTTTGTTTATATGTTTTGAATAGGCTCTGGAACTACTGAATTGATTTGAAAAATCCCAAAGTGCTATCGGAGGATGAAAATCCACACACCTTTCGATTTCACATAGAAACCGAAATGTGTGTGTATTTTCATCCTCCTCCTAACAAGTTAGCCCGCTTCCATCTTAGACTGCGTCATCACTTACCACCAGGTGAAATTGTAGTCAAGGACTAACTTGTAAAAAAAAAATACTGCTTCAAAGCTGACGGCTTCGATTCTTACCTATACATGATGGTAATCCAATATATTATTTTTCCACAGTGTAGCAGCAACAGAGAGTCCCATAATATTCATTGGTACTGGAGAGCATATTGATGACCTTGAGCCTTTCAAAACTAAACCGTTCATCAACAAACTGCTGGGAATGGGAGACATAGAGGGGCTGCTGGACAAAGTCAACGAGCTGAAGTTGGACGACAATGATGAGCTGCTGGAAAAACTGAAGCATGGACAGTTCACATTGAGAGCTATGTACGAACAGTTCCAAAATATCATGAAAATGGGCCCATTCTCACAAATTATGGTATGTTTTCAGTCGTTCTTTCTTGTTTTTTGATATACTATGCACAAAAATTAAGGGAGCAGAAAAAAATCCAAATTTTTGGGGGATTTTCAACAGGCTGTAACTTATACAAAAATGGTCGTACAGCAAAAAAATAAAAAGCAAATTGTAGCTCTAAGTGTTTAGTCTTTGGATCTGAGTTTGAAAATTATTTTTTGAAAATATTTTTCGAGTAATCATAAGAAAACCACCGAAAATAAAATTTTCGAATTTTTTTTGGTTTTTTTTTTAATCTACGGACGTGGAAAAAATTTTTTCGACTCAACCTCCATATGGACCGGATAGCTTGTTTATTCAGATTTAATTTCGTTTTTTTTTAAATCTCGATACGAGCATTTCTCGCTGAGATATCGATGTTTGAATGGAAAAAGATCATTTTGTCTTTGATTACCAATATCTCAGCAACCAATGATCGCACAGAAATTTTGAGGTTGGTTTTAAAAACTTGTATAAATTCTCTACAAGGATTGGCAATTGAATTTTGAAAAAAAAAATTTTTTTCAATCATTACATGAATTTGAAAAAGCATCCAAAAAAGGGCTTTTTGTCGTTTTTTGAAAAATCAAGCGCCCAATCAAAAATATTGCGGAAACCACTGACGTTAAGTGTGCCTTTTACTGTTCAATATACCCACAAAAACCCTACAAAGTTTCAATTCAATCCATCCAACCGTTTTTTTTTCCCACTTGATCGAATTTTTGAAAAAATTAAAGGAGCAAGAATTTCGCTATGAAAATGTCATAATTTTTTTTTTCTTTAATTTTTCAAGTCATTATTACAGAATTGAGAGAAAAATTAAAAAAAAAAAATTTCATTTTTGATAAAAATTATGACATTTTCAGAGCGAAATTCTTAATTTTCGTAATCAAAGACAAAATGATCTTTTTCCATTCAAACATCGATATCTCAGGGAGAAACGCTCGTATCGAGATTTAAAAAAAACGAAATTAAATCTGAATAAACAAGCTATCCGGTCCATATGGAGGTTGAGTCGAAAAAATTTTTTCCACGTCCGTAGATTAAAAAAAAAACCCAAAAAAATTTCGAAAAGTTTTTTTTCGGCGGTTTTCTTATGATTACTCGAAAAATATTTTCAAAAAATAATTTTCAAACTCAGATCCAAAAACTAAACACTTAGAGCTACAATTTGCTTTTTATTTTTTTGCTGTACGACCATTTTTGTATAAGTTACAGCCTGTTGAAAATCCCCCAAAAATTTGGATTTTTTTTCTGCTCCCTTAATTTTTGTGCATAGTTTATTATACATAAAATTGTAGTTTTTATTCCAAACAAATCTAATTTTCCATGTCTCAATCCATGCTCTCAAAAGTTGGTTAGTGATCTCAACGAGAATATACGTCAATATGGCTGATGACGTATTTCACCATTATGAAATATATTAAAGAAAATTAATAACAATCCTATTACTGTATTGTAAACTCTTGTTGTACTACTCTAATGTAAACTGTTGTTGTTGTAAATATTATAAAATTTTAATTAAACATACGGCTTAACATATCACTCAATTTGTTGTATAAGTCCTTTTCGTCGCTAATGTCATTTGGTAATGGCGGTCTTATTGTAGTTTGTGTAAGGCGCTGTCAATATTAGTTCAGGTTTTAGCCGCGGGACTTCTTTCATTAAAAATGATCATATTTACATTGAATAACTTAAAAATACGCTCGTGCAGCACCGAAACGTGTAAATGAAGCGGTCGGAATATTGACTCCGATCGGGGAACGACCCGAAGCGTACGAACTCTGCACTTACAGTTCACGCCGTTCACGATGCGAACACTGAATGTAGATCGCGCTTTACTGTATCAGTCAAACCTAACATTGTACTGTTTTTTGTAGGGCATGATACCAGGCTTCTCTCAAGATCTAATGTCAAAAGGCAGCGAACAAGAGTCGATGGCAAAACTGAAACGTCTTATGACCATAATGGACTCCATGAATGAAGGTGAACTGGACCATCGCGATGGAGCGAAACTGTTCTCCAAACAACCGACCCGCGTCACCAGAGTGGCCCAAGGAGCTGGTGTAACTGAAAGGGATGTGAAGGATCTTATAGCTCAATACACCAAGTTTGCAGCGGTCGTGAAGAAAATGGGCGGCATCAAGGGTCTATTCAAAGGTGGTGACATGGCTAAGAATGTCAATCAAACTCAAATGGCAAAACTTAACCAGCAAATGGCCAAAATGATGGATCCAAGGATCCTTCAACAGATGGGTGGTATGTCAGGCCTTCACAATATGATGAGGCAGCTGCAGCAAGGGTCAAGTGGAATGCACAGCCTTATGGGTGGAAAATGACCTTAGCACTGCTTCGTTGGGAAGGAAATGAATTCAATTTTTTTTTCTTCATTCTTCCCTGTAGGGAAAAGGCAAAGGTATTACACCGTACAGCCAGGAAATGAATTCACATTCACATTGTTAACCCACTGATTGCATGTTATGGTGTGTTCATTATAAGATAGATCGGGTGGTTTCAGTTTGACGATAATTGAAATTAAAATCGTAATTTGGTACGGAAAAGGAACACATTTGTTTACAAAGTGTTTAATAGAAAAGGGTAAAGGTAAAACCAACATAAAGACAAAGCTTTATACCCACTATGCTGCACCAATGTGGGATTGTGGGCTCATACATTTTACTGGAACATAAAATAGAGGCTCGTACATGTTGTTCTGCCACTCGCGCCATCCTTTAATAAACAAACTATAAAACATGCACCACCCATTATATTCAATAAATGTAAGGCCAAATAGATGTATTTTTTTTTATCTTTACATCCTTACATTCCTCCTTAGCCACAGGCAAAAAATGCTTATGAGACAACTTGAGTAATACTTATTTAGAATGGCCGCGTACACTCGTTTTCCGTATTTGTTTTTCTAATTCATAATTTCGATTAGAAAAACGAAGAGATTCGATTGGGATTCCGTGAGATTACCGCAGATAACGTTTTTCTTCATTCGGAATATGTATTGTCGGAATTGGTTCCGTTCGAAAAAAACGTCCATGTTTTGCATTTTAAATTGATTTCATGTTCATTCAGTTTTCCGGACACGGAAAACGGCTGTATGTATGCGGCTGGCTGTATACAGTGACTCCCTCTGTATAAAGCCTGAGCCTGATATGAGATTGATTTAAATCAAATAGTCTCTGTCTATTTGATCATCAATCTCACATCAGGCAGGCCCGTAACCCCAGACCTTCGTCATTTTATAAAAGTTGAAAGTTTGTCAGCTCATGCTCCTACCATAAGTAAATACGGTAGCCACTATGGCGTTTGGACCGTGATGGCTTTGGGAGGTAGCAGATCCAGATCCTCAACTGTTAAGTATAAAGTTTATACGGCCTCAGTGGCGCGGTGGATTTACAAGACTGAGGTCCTGGTTTCGATCCCCGGCTGGGCCGATTGAGGTTTTCTTAATTGGTCCAGGTCTGGCTGGTGCTCGTGAGGAGTTGGCTGTTCTCCCATCGAGCGCGTCCCGGGTGGCGGATAGGGGATTCCCTCACCAGATTTTATCTGGCGGGTACCGGGGAAATAAAATACCCGGCGCGGACCAAAAGCACGCAACATAAATCCAGGCAGCGTCTGTACTCGGAGCAAGCGGCTGCCTGGTCAGCGTCTGTCCCACATTGGGCGGCTGTTTTCTCCAGATGAGGTATAGAAGTAGTTTTTAACATGGAAGCACAACAAAAAAAACATATACCCCAGGCGGGTACCGGCGCTGAGAATTCTCGCGTCGGAGAATCCCGTCCCTTGGAGGCTTCGGCTGATAGGGGCTGCCCCTCGTATTCTGGGGGGGCAACGTTTTGCCAAAGTGTGACAAAATATTTGCTAGGTCTGGCCTGCTACAACGCACGCCGCCTGAGAAGACGACACAAGCATGGACACGGACTGACACAGAAGTAGAGGACGGAGTATCCAAGGGAGATGAATTGAACAGGCAGGGCAGACAGGGTACACCACCAGGATGTACAAACACGCCTGAATACAGTACGAACGTAGATAGTGATGATTCCGAAAAGTCAGTAGAAAACACACCCATTAAAGACAGAAAGATTGAAGAAGAAAGACGTCCAAAGAAACGAAAAAAGGTGTCTAGTCCGACAATGCTACAACCAAATCAAATAGAACCCTCAGAAGAACTAAAGCAAATCAAGACAAAAGTAGAAGAATTAGCTAAGTTTACAAGAGATAATAAGAAAGTCCATCATGAAGTTAAAAAAATTGCACTGGACCTAACAAGCCTAGTCAGACAAACGATAACCAAATATAAATATGATATGGCAAAGTTCTACGAACTGCAACACGATTTTAATAAGTATAAGAGTACTCAAGAACAACGTGTGTCAGAACTAGAAATACAGATGAAAAATATCAAAGAGAGCTATGAACAAAGATTTGAAGAATTAAAAAATGAAAGAGAAGACTCCTACGCTAAACATAAAACTCCAGATAAGAAATTTAACCTAAACGATCAGGAAATAAATGATTACGATGAACTTCTGACGAAACTTCAACTAGATTGGACCATAGATAGCTTCAAAAAAGTTAATATAGACCATGGAGATATATTTAAAGACGTTCGCAATAATGTTGTATATTTTTGTGAAGAGAAAACAAGGTCACAATCGAGAATCGCTAGACGAGTACTCAACAGGTATCCGGAAATACTAGAAGGAGAAAGAATTGTCTGTGAAGGGGGAAGCTATAATATAATAGAACAATCGGTGACACTTTTAACTACAGAACAAAGCCGGACCAAGAAAAATAAGGTAATTGTTGCTTTCTATGACCCTTTTAAGCAAGATGGTAGAAGCCAACATGACGTTTATAAACTGTGCCAAGAAATCAAAGAAGTTGCAAAAAACTTTGGAATGACGGAACTTTCTATAGTTGCACCGCAAGGTGTAGAACCACACATTATGAGAAAAATCCTTGAAACAATATTCAAAGATACAGAGATCGCAGTGTTCATGAGAACAAAAAAGAGCAATATGAAAAATAACAAGGTTAAGCAAATGGAAAAGCAGAAAGATGAAATAATAGTAATAAAAGGTGATACGGAATCTTATGCGCATGTGTTAAAGAAACTTAAACTCGGTCTAAAAGAAAGCGACGCCTTAGAACAAATCAAAGGTGTGAGAAAAACAAATAAAGGTGACGTCTTGGTAAGAGTTAAAGAAAACGCAGAGAAGGTATCCAAAGTTATTAAAGACATAGTGCAAAACAAAAAAGTGAGGATGTTTACCAAAAACCAAAAATGTACACTACACATTAGAGACATTGACAGTATTGCAGACATTGAGGAAGTTAAAATGGCAATACGAGACGCAAATATAATCCAGTCAGTAGACCAACTGGAAGTCAGATCACTGAGACCGATGAAAAATGGAAATCAAATTGCTACAATAGTTCTAGATGAAATAGATGCCGAAAAAATCCTGGAATCAGACAAAATCAGGATAGGATTAAGTATTTGCAGAGCCCAAAAAAGAATTGATGTCGCTAAATGCTATCGATGTTGGGGCTATGATCATTTAGCAGGAAAATGCACAGGCGAGGACAGAAGCCAAAAATGCCATTTTTGTGCTCAAGATGGTCATAAGGCCAATAGTTGCACAAATGAAGCTTTCTGTCCACTTTGTAATATTAATGGCCACCCATCAGGCAGTGGTATATGCAAGTTCTTTAAACTAGCCCTAATTAAAGCGAGGAAGTATAAGAGAGGAAGTGCTTTGGAGGTCTACAAATAAAAGCATTCAAGGTTCTTCAACTTAATGCAAATAGAAGTGTTAGTGCCCATGATATGGCCATGATAGTGGCGTCTGAAAAGAAATGCGACTTTATAGCCTTTAGTGAACCTAATATCGCTAAATGTAAAATTAACAACAAGCATCAATACATCAGTGAAGACCTAAGTGCCATGATCTTTAATTTCAGCAAAAGATACGAAGTAATCAAGTACCGCTCAGTGGGTTGTTTTATCTGCGTGGAGACTAAAAGTTTTACAGTATACAGTCTATATATTAGTCCTAACAAATGTACTCCTGAAGGCTTCTTAAGCTACCTAGAAAAAATTCATTATGATGTTAAATCACTAGCAAACCCTTCAAACAAAATAATTATAACTGGGGATTTTAATGCAAAACACGCCTGCTGGGGTGGTAATACAACAACAAGAAGAGGAATCGTATTACTTGAATGGGTAAATTCTCTGGAGTTTAACATCCTTAATGATGGAAAAATTCCAACTTGTGTGCGTCCGAATGGAGTATCATACATTGACATGACTTTTGTTAGCGATAACGTGCCTACAAGGAATACGACATGGACGGTCTTAGAAAAGGATGTATCTATGAGCGATCACAGAATCGTTATAACTAACATAGATGACAAACTAAAAGATAAGCCAAAATATATCTTTGGAAAGACTAACATGTGTACTTTTGATGAAATTTTCGTAAACACAGTTATGGACAAGGAAATAAACTATGTAGAATAAACGACCTACCGCCACCAATTAGACTAGCTAAATCTCTCACTGTTTACAAAAAATTAATTAAAGAACATCTCTTAGTTCTACAGAAACAATAACCAAATATTTTGCAGGACAGTTGCTTTTCTTTTTTATGTATATTTTTGTCCTTATTGTAGTTGTTTAGTAATCTTATTTTATTTTTTATTTATTTTTTGCATATAATATTAATGTTTGTCCTTCGCTCCAATCTAATTTTTAACCGACTTCCATAAAGGAGGAGGTTCTACGTTCGACTGTATGTATGTTTTTTACTTACTATAGATATGTGGATACATAATAGTATATTATTTTATCTATTTTAACGACGCAACGCTCTCCCGATCAGTCCGTGAGCTCACCCTGGGGTCATGCCTGAAAATCAGCGCTACAGTTACTTAGCTGTAGCATAGAGCTGAGGCAGCGCCCCATTCAGCCGAAGCCTTAGTATTAAGTTAGTATTAAGTTAGTATTAATTCTCATGTTTTTTTCTTATTTATGTTATGTTGTTTTTGGCTGAATAAATGTTTTTATTATTATTATTATTATTATTAGAATGTGACAACGCACTCAATATAGCTTTCAAAGAAAGTACCCCACTGATTAAATGTAACATTGACTATAAGCTACCCTACTGGTGGACAGAAGCTATACAGGAAAAAATTAAGAATGTTAGAATAAGAAGAAGAAAATTCCAAAAATGCAAGAATGAACAGAGAAGAGAAGAGCTTAAACTTGAGTATAAGACCTATAAAAATGATTTAAAGTTGACGATAATTTATGCAAAGGTACAAATGTGGGATAGTCTTTGTGATAGGCTAGAAGAAGATATTTTTGGTGAGGCCTATAAAATAGTAAAAAATCGACTCCAGTTACCTAATCCAAAAAGAACCATGCCTCTGGAGGAAAAAGGAAAGTATTTAATGATCTTTTTACAGTATCACAAGGCAAGAGATTGAAAAGGGAGGAAGTAGATCAAGATAGAGACGATATGAAGGAACTTAGTTTTTCAGAGGAAGACGTCAAAAACGCTGCTAATAAAATAAAAACAGGAAAAGCTCCTGGACATGACTCTTTGCCCCCAGAAGTTATACGACATGTACTTCTTAAATATCCCACCTATTTTGCCACATTATTTAACGGGCTCCTTAAAAGCGGGCAGTTCCCAGAGACCTGGAAACTTGCTAAGCTAATCCTGATTGATAAGCCGAAAAAGAATCCTACTGAACCCACTAAATACCGACCAATCTGCCTAATCAATGTTCTGGCCAAAGTTTATGAGACCCTTCTCAATCACAGACTGATACAAGAGATTGACAAAAATGGTGGTCTACATAACAACCAGTATGGTTTCAGAAAGGGAAGAACAACTATTGACGCTATCAGGGAGGTGGTAAAATCGGCAAGATTAGCCAAAGAGGAAAAACAGTGGAATGGCTTAATCTTGATAGATGTGCGGAATGCATTTAATATGGCATCATGGACTAAAATAATCAATAAGCTCAAAGTAAGAAATGTTAATAAATATATAGTAAATAGCATAATTGATTATCTGGACCACAGAGCTATCCAAATAGACAAGGAGGTAAAAGTTGAAATTCAGGGTGGCGTACCTCAGGGGTCCGTACTCGGTCCAACCCTCTGGAACGTTTTGTATGATGATGTTATGTCATTAGAAGTGCCAGGAGGTGTTAAGTTGGTGTGCTATGCAGACGATCTAGCAGTATCAGTTACGGCTAAAGACAGTGAAGACCTAGTAAGGAAAGGAAATGAGACTCTACATACTATAATGCTATGGATGGAGCATAACCAACTAGAAATTGCGCCGGAAAAAACCGTGGCCATTATTTTTAATAGGAGGCTAAGCTCCGATTACATATTCACTTGCGGTAATACATCGGTTGTACCCTCTTCCGCCGTGACCTACCTAGGTGTGACCCTGGATTCGAGCCTGACTTTTGGTAAGCATATAAATGCGGCGTGTAAGAAGGCGCAGAAAACTGTAAGAGCACTCAGCACGATGCTACCTAATACGCGGGGCCCGAGCTCCAGAAAACGGAGAACATTAGCTCTGGCTATGGAATCTGTTGTTATGTACGCGGCGCCAGTATGGGTTTCAGCCTTGGACAAAGAAATCTATAAAACCGCCGTATTAAGCGCACAGAGAACTATGGCTCTAAGGACATGTTGCGCATACAGAACTATATCCACTGATGCTGCTCTTGTGCTGGCAAGTCTTATCCCGGCCCATCTTCTAGCACGAGAAAGGTTTAGCACCTATGAGCTAAAAATGCCAGAGGAAAGAAGAATGGCCAGAGAAATGACTCTAGAGGCTTGGCAACATGAATGGAACAACTCTACGAAAGGGCGATGGACACATAGGCTGATTAGTAACATAAAAAGGTGGTTAGACAGGAAACACGGCACAATCACGTTTCGGATGACTCAGTGCTTCACTGGCCATGGGGTTTTTATGCAGTACCTTTTACGCATTAAAAAAAGGAACTACGCCAAATGTTTGTACTGCATGGACCCCAACGACGACGCCGAACATACCATATTTTGCTGTCCACGTTTCAAAATAGAAAGAGATGAAGTAAGAAAGGAGCTAGGACGAGAAATCACTGTAGAAAACTTAATTAATATAATGTTGGAATCAAGTGAGAACTGGGACCTAATAAGAAGTTTTCTGGAAATCATAATGAAAATAAAGGAGAAGGATGAAAAGATACTCGGAAAGTGAGAAAAGACTGCGACGTTGGTGGTAGGCCGAATGGCAGGTACACCAGCGTTCTGAAGGTAGGAGGGGTTTTTAGCCGGTAGGAGTCCGGCACTATCCAAACGGGTGTCCATGAGGATTTTCCCCCCTACAGGAAAAAAAAAAAAAGGTCTGGCTGGTGGGAGGCTTCGGCCGTGTCTAATTACCACCCTTCCGACAAAGACGTACCGCCAAGCGATTTAGCGTACCGAGGCTGGTTGACGGGGTGTAGCAGTAGTGTTGGTGCTACTGCTACACCCCCTCGACGCTGAAAATTTTAACTAAAAACTTGAAAGAAAGAAAAACTCAGTAGGTATCTCCTATAGCCCGACCCAGGACCTCATGATCCGAAATCACTGGATCTGCACTGGAGCAAAGAGACGGAATGCCGAATGTCAAAGGAGTTCAAATCTTCTGATTTAAAAATCTAACAGTTTGTCCGTAAATCAGTTGTCTATTGATTTTTTTGTCTACGTTTTATAGTTGTTTTTACTGACATAGATAGACATAGGCTTTGAGTTCTAGTTTTTTTGAGTTTGTGTTTATTACTATCCACAGACAAGCAATATCTACCATAGACAAGCACCTATCTGAGACATGATCAGCTCAGACTAATTATGTATGGACTTGCCTCGCTAGACGTTACTTTTCTGTCGAGGTGTATGATCAACAATTGAATGTGATAATAACTATAAAAACTGTCTCTATATAATCGATGTTTCATAGTTGTAATCATGTTCATTGGTTAAGAACTCCTTGAAAATACCTTTTAGTGTAGTTAAATGGTGTAAAAAACAACTTCTAGTTCAATACAAGATAAATAGGTATTTAATCTAAGCTCGTTTTCCTCACAAAACAACAGATAATATTTTGTTCGTGAATTAGGGTATGGTAATTTGTCTGAGATGATGAGTGATAACTTTTTTACTTTACTTTTACACTATCTGTCTGTTTATCTGCCATCTAGATTCGAGATATGACAATTGACACCACATTTGACGTTTGTCGTCTGACAGTGACATTTGTTCGGCGTTTTGAATCATTGTTTTACATTTTTTTTGTAATTATTAATAATTACTATTCACCTTAATGAAAATATATAACACTGAACACAATACAAAAAATAAAATTAAATATAGTACATACAGATTTATACAAAAACATGGCTTGTAATACTTGCGCCAAAACATTTTCTATCTTTCGTCCTGAGGTACTCACTCAATATTTTGTAAATGTAGAGCGTATCTTGTATTTAATATAATATCTAAAATTATAATTATTTTTCAGAAAGGTTGTCCTAGCTGTGGATTCAGTTACTGCTCGAAATGTCTAAAGAATAAGGTATTCTTGAAAAAATTCAACTCTGAAGTAATGGTAAGTGAAACAAAAAGTAGGTATGGTCTTTTTTTTTCTTTCAATTATTTTCTGTTATGGTAAATAATGTGATTTTCAGGTATGCGCCAAATGTAAGCAGTTAACTAACTCAAATGAACCTAATGAACCTAAGAATGTGATACCACCAGATGCATACTACAAGTAAGATTATTTTGGATACTGTACTTCAATGGCGTGCACTTCATAGATACAAAAATTCACTACCTTCGTTCAGAACCCATTACAAACTTGTATTGGATTAAGAATTTCCTATTTGGTACAATTTTTATGCATAGTGCCTACCCTAGTACCCTTATGCACACCAAATTGTACTGTATAGTTTATGTTATAGTTGTCTAGGTAAACTATTGTTCAGTTTCATCAATTGTTACTGCATCCCCTAACAAACTACATAGAATCTAATGGCTCACTGTAAACTGTTTAATATTTGTCCATCTAGAAGACAATCAAAGTGATTATATTATTGGTGAACAGTTAATATTCTAACACTTTCCCTCATACGCAATGTTATTAGGAGCTCTGTACAATAGCTGCAGCAGGTCAATAAAAATAACAGTTTGATTAAGCTATGTTCAATATAAAAAAGTTTGCATCTCTTTGTATATTTCTTGTAAACTATTATTTATTTTGTCTGCATCAGACTAACTGCTGGCCTGGCTGATTTTGTAGCACTAATAATAATTTCAATTGTGTCTATGATATCAATTCAAAAAATAACTTTACTTTAATATTTTAGAAGAATGGGCATTACAGAGAGTGCCACGGGTGATAGAACATCTGAAAATGCAGTAGAAGATGAAATATCTGACAGACTCAAGAAGTTGAAAGAGGGAAAACAGGATAATGTTGTAAATACCAATAGTAATGATGCCATTGCTGATAGATTACAAAAACTAAAAGGAGATATACCTTCCACTTCAGATGCAGAACTAAGATCAAGATTGGCTAACATAAAAGGTGTGCCAGTAAGTGCTCTTGAAACCAAGGTGATTATTTATTTTAAAATTTTGTTATAAATTTTGCAAATAAATTATATTATTAACAATTAAATAAATGCAAAGCTAAGATAATTATGTGATTTTGTCATAAATTGATACAATATTCATAATCATAATCAAAATTTGCCAATATATGAATTTAGTCAGCAAGTGCTTATGAGTATTATTTGTATTGAGATTATAATTAAACAAAATCAATTTATATAATTAAATCAGTTGCACAGGGTTCAAAGGAATCATTCCTGTAATTTACTGGATGTAGAATTTCCGATTTATTTAAACTAATTTTCATCATACTAATATAATAAAAGCATAAATGGTTTGGTGTTTTGTAGCAGTATATTCATTATATGAAATCATTGATGTTTATTGCTCTGAAACATACCAACTTTATTACGTTTTAGCAAGTGACACCAACCATATTGCCTAAGAAAACTGAACAAGAGCAAATAGATGACCTTATGAGGCAGTACATGGAACAGGGAACTATTGATAAAAAATATGAAGATGAGTTTGATGGTCTGGTTAGTGATATAGAAGGTAGGCTGCAGAGACTTAAAGGTGCAAAAAGTTCTGACCAAGATAAAGTTAATTCTCAACAAGAAAATAATGATAATTCTGAAGATGAAGAGGAAACTGTAAAGAAGATTGTTGCAAAGGTAGATTCTCTGGTTAATTTGTCTAAGGAAACTATTTATATTATACAGTGTGAACTATAAGCATTGTCAGGCCTGGAAGGAGCATATATGCATTTCAATATTATTTATAGATGAACTTATTTCAGAATGTCTTATTATGTAATCTCATATATAAAATTATTCCTGTGTTGCATTTTGCTACCAAATGTCCTCTGAAACGGCTGGACTAATTTTCATGAAATTTTCCAACATCCATTTTATATACTTATAAAAAATACATTTTGATTTTATTAGGAAAACAGCAGGATCTAATATCTTATAAAATATATTCCATTGTTTTATGTTATAGGTCACAGCTGAAGCGAAATTAGAAGGTAATATAGACTCAGATCCTGTGTTGGATGAATTGCCATTTTGTGAAATATGTAATGAAGATGCTAAAATGCGATGCCTTGGATGCAAATATCTCTTTTGCAAAAATTGTTTCAAGGAACACGCAGATAGTGACGATGGCTGTGATAAATATGAACTATATTCGCCTCCAAAGAATTTTGTTATGTAAATATTATCTATTCTTTATCTTATATATGCAAATTTATTGTATACTTTTTGTTGAAAATATAAAAATAAATTATTATACCTAAATATAAGGAAAAAATGGAAAATAAAATTATATTAAATTATTGTTTAATTTTAAATTTATTTTTGTTTATGTTCATCTATAATACCAGGTAATAGTTTCACTAAATCTGCTGTACTTTGCTTGTACTCATTATCTATCCATATATCCTTAATCCTGTTTATGATTGGTCCATACATCTTTCCTGGAGGAACCCCATGGTCCTTCAGTATTTTACCATTTATTGGAAATCGTGGTATATCCCAACTGTTGAATTGTTGTAGTAATTTTTCAGAACCCCTATATTTGAGAACTTCACGAACATAATCAACAGCATCTTTTTGTTTAATTTTTGTGTTTAATACTAATTTTTCATAAGGGCTAAAAAGAAAAAAGGTTTTTATTATTTTTGGAGTTTTACACCTCCAGAATCGATTTTTCATATATATGTATAGGTATGAAAAAAAATATGGGCAGTAAAATTCGATGAACGAATGTCAGTGTTACGTTTTTTGTGCGCAACCTATCCTGCGCACCTTTCACCGCGGACGCGGCCTGCTCTTCGGTTGCGCACCTTTCACTTTTCAGGCGTAAGTATTGAGACGTACATAGCGTATGCTGCGGGGCGACATACACCTGTTTAGACAGTCGATCTAAAAGAGTAAACTCCATTCGTGCGTCAAAGCTGACACACACTTTTTTTCATGTAAAAGTAGATTTAATATAAAAACTCAAGAGATACTTACAGTAAAGGCCTTGCTCCTTCTTTTTCACCTCTGTGTTCTACAATAAAGTATGCCATGTCACGTTCATAGCTGGAAAACTTTAGCCTGGCATGTAAAACAGTTACATCATCTATGTTTTCAAGTAGAGCTGCCAAGTAACTCATAGGATGTAAATCCAAGTGTTGACTTCTGTTTAGTAACACGTCTAATTCTTTTAAAACAGGGTTTGGAATACCTACAATCATAAACATAAAAGAAATCAGGGCCATCCATACCATATCATCTAGAACCAATATCAATGACTAAACAAATTGGAGGACTACATAGAACTATTTCAAAAACTAAAGCACAGCTATCATTGTTTTTAGATTTTACTATTTTTATTAACTTGTATACAAGTATATACTTAAACATAGGTCTTTGAAAATTTTAGTTTTATAATTTTTTATATGAAAAATATTTTGCATAATACAAATAGGTAATCAAAATAAGCAGTGTTATTTGTATTGCACATTCTTACCAATGTATTGTCCAATGCCCACATTTAACATTGTCTTCAATAAATCACCAGCAAAATTTCCCTGTAGAGTCTTTTTCAATTCCATCCATATCCTCTCTCCAGATACATTTTGTAAACCATCTACATTAGCTTTGATTACATCTAAAGTGTTCTGATCATGATTGTTAGCTTTTTCAGCAATCCTTCCATAAAATCTAAAGTAACGCATTATTCTTAAATAATCTTCCTTAATCCTCACATCAGCATCTCCAACAAATGCGACACGTCTATTTTGTAAGTCTTCATATCCAAAAAAATAGTCATAAACTGTGCCATCAAATCCTGTAAGAAAATTATTATTAAACAATTAACATTATTTTTTAATATTAAAAAATGTAAAAGTGACTTTGTTTATTGGTTAAGAACTATTTAGCCAGTCAATATATACTTCGCAACACTTGGCTTGGTGTTAGCCAGCAATGAAATACCTACTGATTGGCTTGTATTAGTATTTCAGACAAGTTGTCACAAGCTCTACAATAATAAAAATAATAGATGCCTTTCATCCAGTACTGTTCTAGATAGATAAAAAAACCAATTTCTAGCTATCTAGAACAAAACCTTTTTCTAGAAATAGCTACATATTTCTGTAAGCAAAATGTGTTTTAAATATTCAATTTAATGTATATTAATGTAAAATTTACCTAGAAACATAGAATTTATTGTAAGATCTCTTCTATTAGCATCTAGTTTCCAATCTTTTGTGAACTCAACTTCAGCGTGTCTGCCATCAGTGACCATGTCAATCCGTAATGTTGTCACCTCAAAGTTTTCTTTGTCATTGATCCTTGGAGTGATTGTACCGTGCTTCTCCCCGCTCATGTTGATCATACGCACATTTTCTGCTGTGAACATCTCCTTCATCTGCTCTGGGGTGGCTACAGTGGCAAAATCTAAATCTTTTGCTTGCTGACGTAATAATAGATCCCTAAAAATAAAATGTCTGTTGTATAGTAAAAACTTTATTACTTGTACTTTGTGCTAATAAGTCCAAGTGTAAAACATTAATTTTTTCAAGTACAGGACATACATATAGTGGAAAGAGTTGCAAGAGAAGACATTTGATTAGTTGCCTCAGAAGGAATTGTTGTCTATCTTAGTCTTTATTCTATAGCATCTTGTGCAAAAAAAGTGGTAAGTGATGATACAATTCTTTCTTCTAATTCTATACAAGTTAGTCCTTGACTACAATCTCACCGGATGGTAAGTGATGATGCAATCTAAAATGGAAGCAGCCTAACTTGTTCAGAGTAGGATGAAATCCACATCCCGTTCACTTTCTACGTGACATCATAGTGGAATGCTGAATTGCTTGGTGATATATCTTTGCTGGTAGGGTGGTAACTAGCCACAGCCACCAGACAGACCTGTACTAAATTTCTACCTCAATCGGCCCAGCTGGGGGTTGAGCCCAGGACCTTCATCTTGTAAATCCACTGCTTATACCACTGCACTACAGAGGCCGTCAAAATAGTCCTTAAATATTTTCAGTAAAAAAAAAATACCTATATTATCAAAATCTGAATAATTTTTAAAGAAATTAACATTATTACCCTAAGCCTGCCAAACTGTATTGGAGAATGGTAGGTCTGGCCATATTGTATTTAAATAAGTTTATAATATTGAATAGTGCACCTTACAGCTCCACCTGCTATTCTAATCTCATAATTATATTTGTCAAATAGCTTCTTTAAATCCAACACTTCTGGACTGAAAATATTTTTGAACTCTGGTGTATCCAATTTAAAAAGCGCTGGGTCTTCACGACACTTTGTCTCCATGTCTATATTTGTTTTAATTCTTTTTGGGCGCAGTGTTTTTATTTTACTGAAATTCTGTAAAAGTTAATATTTATAATGTGTTCTCTTTTGTAGTTATAGTTTTCAAGTAGTTAGTACAAAAGTACCTACTCTTGTTGCGCTAAGGAAATATATCTTCAAAAATTCACAATTTTTGTACATAACTAATAAATATGTGGATTATTCTTAACTAATTTACTATACAATACAATTAAAATGTTAACATATTAAAACTTTACATCAGACTGCACATGACTGGCTTTTTTATATGTTGTCTTATTATAAGATATAACTTATCAAGAAACACAGCGCATTATAGAATTTTACATTTACTAAATTTAAAAATGTGGTAATATTTACACTTTAAAAATCGTGCTCTCCCTTTGAGTTTGACTTTGACTTTACGAATTTCGCAATATTTTTTACAAATAACAATGACAGATGACTTAAGATTAGATCACAGATTAAGAAGTGAATGTACATACACGAAAACGTTGGACATAGCAGCGCTACTATTTCCGCAAACGGAATATTTTAGAACTAAAGCAGCGGCAATTTTAAATGGAGATTTTAGATTTTTTTATTTCATCAGGGTTTAATAAAACACTAACTTTAAAATAGTTGAAGAAACCAACTTAAAAAAACAAAAAAAAAAATTATCCGGGTTAGAACTGTATTGTACTGCCTCGTAAATCTATGGTAATTACTTAGTTCGTATTTGTATAGAATATGATATGGAAGCAGCTTTCAGTTTCATAGAAATGCTGAGCCTCGCTGGCATAGAGTAGATACATTGAATTGAATATATGGTACTCGCTGCCGTTGGTCCAGTGGTTAGCTTAGCTGACCACGTGATCTCAGGTTCGAGTCCCAGGTTGGGCTATGAAATATTGACCTTGTGAGAACACACAAGAAATTCTTAGCCCCGAGTTAGATAGTTGGTGTTACATTCCCATAATCAGTGCATGATGTGTGGATGCATTTTATAGATGTATGCATGACATGCAGTGCTAACCTTATTTATAGAGACTCTTGCAAACTTATAATGGAGAAGAAATTATCGATTTTGTATACAGTTTCTACATAATTATAGTTGAAATTGAAACCCTTCTGTAAACCTGTATATAATCCTGTTTTATTTATTAGTGACTGTGGTTTTACAAATAAACAATAAATAAATCAAGAAAAAATTATTATTCCTTAACTTATTTTTAAAATATTAAATACTTTCCACACCATTGGCTGTTACAATGAATTTCACTGAAGCTGTAGGTAAATCAGGTGCATGTACAACTTTCAATTCCCTAATTGTTACATTATGTTCAATGCCTTTTGTATACCTTATATCATTTGTTTTGCAAATTTTTAATTTACAGCATACCATATTGGACCATACCAGACCTAATGATGGTAGCACATTGTCAGAGTTATCAAATGTAGAAGTGACTTGGTTTACACATATAACTGCAATGTTATACTCTTGAGCTAATTTATATAGTAGCATTCCCAGTTCTTTGAGTTCTTCAGCCCTTTGCACATAATTTGTATATTCACACCTGAAGGGAGCTGCGATTGAGTCTAAAATGACTGCTGAAACTTTGTTTGTGTTCAGTAACTTTGGCAAACGTACCCTGATACATGAAATCAATTCTTGAGCTTCAGTAAGGTGTTCAATAAACATGTTGCACTCTGCATTACTCCTATAAATATTTTGTTTTATTTGATTGTATCGCTTAACTGGAAATAAATCTTCTGTACATATAAACACACAGCCTTCGCCACTGCAGTTAGCTGCTATTTGCATTACCAACTGAGTTTTTCCAACACCACTCTCACCATATATTTCTGTCACTGTACCTATTCTGAAACCTCCATTCAATATGTTATCAATAGCTGTGCAACCAGTCTTGAGTTTTTTTTCAGTTTTCTCCAGTTTATCAGCTGTAATGCTCATTGGGCAAAAATACTGAGTCACAATGTTTTTCAGCAACACCACATCTTCATTTTTTAAATTAGTTAATTTTTTAATATCCCAAATAGAAAGGAATATTATTTGTTTTGATGTAATTCCTGCTTTTTCGGTGATCTCATACAACCTAGTTGGTAATATATTTTTCAAAGCATCCATTTTATTTATATTCTTTAGCATTTAATAAGTTTATTATTGTACAATGAAAAGCACATAAGAGTGATTAATTAGAACTTTATTTTTACATATTTTTTTGTAAAATTGAAACTTTCTGAAAACGTTTGAAGTTGTAAGTTTGAATTTTGAATTTTGAAACTTGTGACTTTGAAAGAAACCATAGATAATAATATTTCAGGTTATGACCCTAACCCCTTTTAACCACCCACCCGTTTTCACCTTTTTGAACTTGACACCACTTTGACTTGACAGTTGACAGGATTTTGTTTTGTTTTCTTTTTGAGCAGAAGAGAAGGTGATTTAAAAAAATATTATGTTATTATATTCGTAATTTTGTGAAAGTGAAAGTAACAACCACATAGCAGATTAATTACGAGATCGATTTAATGAAAATGTAAGTAGGTACTTATAACAAGATGTAAATCAAGTCACACACCGAATATTTGAATTACTTTGGTACTATTTGCCTGTGTTTGTAATCGAGATATTCATTTGTTCGACGCTGTTGTTCGTAATTCAACAAAAATGTTACGAATGCGATGTTTGAACAAAGTCCTGAGTTTGACAGTGATACACTTTCACCCCGCCAGAGCGGCGCAAAACATTACGATCAATGCCACCGCGGCTAGTACAAATCGCGTCAGTCGAAGTCAAACGACCGGTTTTGCGAGTGTGTCCACGCCTTCAACGAATAAGAGGAAAATGGTAAAGCAACAATTAATAATTATCTTAATTTTTTATTCATTATCTCAAGGTTGGGGCATGTTTATTTAATACCTTGACACCTATAACTTCAAGTAACTAAGCATTTGCTATTTAAGCACCACTTGTTGCATGCATAAGTTGATAATATCTATGTATATTTATTTGGGATTTTTACCTTGTTAAATAATTTTTACCTTTGTTTCCGAATATAGAAGGTTTGTTTTCACTGTAAATTTATTTTGTATTAGCTTAAATACACAATTTTTCTATCAGTTACCTACATGTAAATGAATATTATTTTATATTTGGTTCACCTATGTCTTGTATTACTTAACTTACAATAAATAGGAAACTATTAGGTATTTTAATCAAAATAAAAGTAACAAATATGTTATCCAGTTATGTTTTGTCAATTATTGCAATTACTCAAATTCATTATATAAAAAAAAATGAATGTAATTTAATAGTTATTGCATAAATATTCTTTAAAATAAAATCCTAATTGTATGGTGTTTTTAAGGCTGATAAACTAAATGCAGAAGAGAGAACAAGCTTACTGAATCCTCTCCTAGAGTCTGGGTGGAAAGTTCAAAGTGATAGAGATGCTATCATAAAGGAGTTTCAATTCAAGGACTTCAATCAGGCATTTGGTTTTATGACTAGAGTTGCATTACTCGCTGAGAAAATGGATCACCATCCAGAATGGTTCAATGTTTATAATAAATTGCAGGTAAACCTAATATTATAATTAGTTAATTAGTACCTACCTCTATTTAATTGTAACTGAAGTTAATTTGTACTAATTGGTACATGAAATAAGGATTTGTCAAAGTTAAGACAGTGCTAGATCTGTCTTGTATGCCAGTATTATTATAGAATGTTTTACAATACTTAAAACAATGATCATTGAACTTTTTCTAAGATATACACATATATATATATATATATATAAATTTTCTAAAATATATATATTTATAAAAAATTGCAGGTAACCCTGTCATCTCATGATGTGAATGGTCTTAGCAAGAGGGATATTAGAATGGCAAAATTCATGGATGAAAACTTCAAGTAACAACTAAAATAAACTTGTAATATATTATGTCCATCTCATATATTGTCATCTCATAATTTATATTGTGTAACCAAAATATTTTATTAATAATGTTGATGTGATCTTAATAAAGATATAAATGTGTTTATTCCAAAGTGTGTACTTGTTTTAATTTTTTTTTAATTAACATAATATAATTATTTATGGGCAAAGCAGGGACAGGTCCTGTCTTCATTGAAGGGCTCGGATTCAAATGTGCATCTGTTGGCATAAACTCTTTCAAGGAGCCTTTTCAACTCTAATGCATGATTTAAATCTCGGCATTCACAAACTAATTTTACCTAAAATAAATGAACTTTAATTAGCATAATTATTATTAGTGAATAAACAAAATTCATATTTTTCGAGTATGGTAACATGGCAACATTATGCACTATTCACATTTCTTACCTCAACTAGGGAAATATCGTTTTCTATCCAAATTCGATCGCAAAACTGTCTTATTATGTTGTAACCATTGCTGGCTATAAGCCTCATATACTGCTCTATAGCCGTCGCTTGATCCTTGACTAGAACCTAGAAATAAAAAATCTAAAGTGATGACAAATCGCGATGTTTGTGGTCGCCCCCCAACTCCTCTATTCAATTGGTCAAAACGGCTCAACCGATTTGAATGATTTTTTTAAATTATTATTGATCCTCTTATTTCAAATCGCGATTTTAACATTTATGCATGAAGAAAATATGACAGAACGTTTGCTGTGTCAGCTAGTAACTTAATATTATGAAATTCTCATAACTATCTCATCTTGTTTTCTAAAATACACATTCGCCATATTGGATTTTCCATGACGTCATAAAGCACAGAGTGCGGAGGGCCGACGAAGCAAAAGATACTTAATTTTTGCAACCAATGAACACTGCCAAAGTTAAGTATGTACTCGTATCTACTCGTACATAAAAATATGATAGACTACCTCCTTAGGGTATGTATACTGCGGTACCAGGAAGGCTAGAAGGAGATGAAATGAAAAAAAGAGGCAGAGTTATTGCATAGACATACTTTAAATTTGATAAGACGTCCCTCGGCCGCACGCCCTCTGTCCAAGCAACGACCCAACAGCACCGCACCAATGTTCCCACCAGTAAGAATGCATACTACACTGCAATAAACATATCAAATTAGTAAAGTTATTGAAGAAACTTTTTCGTAGGTAGGTACTCGTAGTACGTAGGTAGCCAAATAGAATAAAGGCCCTTGGAAAAGATCTAGAGTCGTTCAAATTAGTTTTTTTAATTGAAAGCACTAGTTAGTTTAGATTCCTTGCTTCATGATTTCGGTATGGTTTCTTTGCGCTTGAATACCCGATGCTCTCCCAGGCACGGGGGAGTAACATCACCAACTTCCCAATTCCGGGCTGAGATTTTTAACTGACCATTTCTCAGAAGAAAGAAAACTCAGTGTCTCTCGAACCTCGTGATCCGTAACCACATAGTATAACCATTCGACCAACTCGAGGTAGTTACGCGACTTGATGCGATTACTATACAAGACGTATGCCAGGGAGTCGCTGGATGCTGGCGGCTCGAGACCGTTGTGTTTAGAAACCCATGCAAGAGGCCTATGTCCAGCAGTGGAAGTCCATCAGCTGTTAATGATGATGTATGTAGGTATGCAGCTTTTACTTACTTTTTTGATTTTAACTCCGGTACGAGTTTGCCAAGGATGGCCGCCAAGGGGCACGCCCCAGCGCCTTCTATGACGAGGCGTTCGTTTTCCACCAAGTGTAGTATAGCACGGGCGATCCAGTCGTCATTTACTAACAGCTGTGAATTGCGTTACACAAATGAAATTACATGAAAAATATAATGAGAACATAATGCCAAACTTTGGGATTAGGTAGGTACATTCTAGGTACTTAGTCAGTAGAAAATATGCGAGTATAATCTACCCGTATAATTCCCGTTCCTGTAGAATACGGGGATAATAAAATATAGCCTATGACATTCAGAAACGACGTGGAAAACTCAGCCCGGAGGAATTGCGAATTGTTGGTGTTACGCCCGTGCCTCGGAGCCTTCCGTGACTACCATAAGCCGTCGCCTCGGTCATCATCATTCTGAGAATTATTATTTTATAAGAATTTTTCAGAGAAATTCTCACCCCGGAGTAGCGAATTTGTTACTTGTTGGTCATACCTCCGAGCCTCGTAAAGCACGATAACCCGTCGATCTCAGTCATTATCATTATCATTAAATTCTGAGAGTGGTCGTTAAAGAATTATGACCTAAGCCCGCTAATCCACATTGGAGCAACGTAGTGGGTCTTAGCTCCATATCCCACCTATACGTATACGGTATACTGGTCCTTAAGTAGGTCGTAAACCACCTCACTTTTATTAAGCAGTTGCCTAATAAAAGTGCAAGGCACGCTTGGAGGGGTATCAAAATTAGATGGGGAATGCCCAATAGACAATCGGTAAATCCCAAAAAGTTATTATTGTATGTATGCTGTATTTACCTTAAAAAAGGGTCGTGGAATTTAAGAAAAATATTCAAAGCTCGAAGTTTTTAGTTTAAAGACGTTACGATGAAAATTTTTTTTTCGTTCATCTTCATCACCAGACCCCTAATACAGTCACAACCCATCTAGGTGGAAAGTTCTCATCAATACAAATTTATCAAGTCCAAACACAAGGTAGCTACTGTGAACCGTCGAGGAGTTCTCTTCACTGTCCTTCGTCTTCATCATCAGACCCTTAATACAGTCACAACCCATCTAGGTGGAAAGTTCTCATCAATACAAATAAATTAAGCCCAAACAAAAGGTACCTGCTGTAAATCGTTGACGAGTTCCATCGTCTGTGTATCGGCTCCATCATCAGACCAACTCCAGACCTTCATAAAATTGTAGTGGTTTAAAATACCTTATGGAAACACTAACAAACGCACTAGCCGTCTCTACGATTTTCGAAAGTTCCCCTCGATTTCTCCAGGATGCCATCATCAGATCCTGACATGAAAAAAATGGGACCACCCTGGAATCAAACCCTTCAAAACAAAAAAAGAATTTTTAAAATCGGTCCACAAATGACGGAATTATCGCTGGACATACATAAAAAAAAAAAAAAAAAACATACATACAGTCGAACGTAGAACCTCCTCCTTTTTGGAAGTCGGTTAATAATAATTATTATAGTATAGTAGATAAGTATTACTTTTTAACACGATCTTTGAAGATGCTTAGAGACGCGGACTGTCTTATGTCATTCGGTAGCTCATTCCACAGGCTGACTGTTTTAACTGTAAATGATTTTTGATACTTCACTGAATGGCATACTGTATATTGTAAACGGTTTTCATCCCTGGCCCGTAAATTGCACTCAACATTTCTACCAACAAAGTTGAATCGTTCCTTCAAGTAAGGTGGCGTTCGAGGATTATATAAAACAGAATATAAGAGCGAAAGTGCGTGTAAGTTTCTACGGGATCGGATTGGCAGCCATTGTAATTGAGCACGATACTGAGACACGTGATCAAATTTACGTAGACCAAAGATGAACCGTATACACAAGTTTTGTAGCCTTTCCAATTTATTTAGCAAAGTCTCAGACAAGTCTAAATAGCAGACATCCGCGTAATCTAAAATTGGTAACAACAAAGTATTAGCTAACAAAAGTTTAGTTTTAATTGGTAAAAAGTTTTTCCATCGTCTAAGACATCCGACAGCTGAAAAAATTTTGCGACTAACTTCTGTTACTTGCGGTACCCAAGACATGTTGTTATCTATAATTAAACCTAAATTTCTGACTGTACTGCTAAAAGGTATTGTTGCACCATCAATTGAAACTGCTGGTAACGTATCAAAGGATATAGAAGAAAAGAAATAAGAAGAACCTATAATAGCCACTTGAGACTTACTTGCATTCACTTGAACCCCAAATGACCGACACCAAGCGCTAATTTTATTTAACTCAGTATTCAGAACATTTATAGAATTATGTAGATCATCCATAGGAACAGATAAATACACTTGTAAGTCATCAGCGTACAGATGATGAGACGATGATAAGACTGATGTAACAGAATTTATGTAGACGGAAAATAGAAGAGGAGAAAGAATACCACCTTGAGGCACGCCAGAATTAAGATTAATAAACGAAGATAGCCTATTATCTAAACGCACACATTGTTGACGATTATATAAATAAGTTTGAAACCAATTGACCACAAATTGAGACATACCACAAATTCTCAATAAAGTTAAAAGTAAATCAAAGTCTACGGTGTTAAATGCGTTGCTAAAATCTAAAAGTGCAATAATGGTAAGGAATTTTTTATCAATAGCTAAGCGAATATCATCACAGACTTTAACTAAGGCTGTAGTTGTGCTATGCCCATACCGAAAACCTGATTGAACGGGGCTGGTATCTGATAGGTATTCTCACCATTTTATCGGTATGACGTTGAGCGTTTGCGAAAGCATTGATGCCAACGTACGGCATTGCAATGCTTTCAGCTATTGAAGAGTTGTATTCTAAGGTCACTGGTTCGCCCACTTGTAGAGATTTGAAAAATGTTGGTATCTTCTCTGGTTGCACACCCTGCAAAATTATTTATTACTAGCGGACGCCCGCGACTTCGTCCGCGTAAATTTCGATGTCAACTTTACTACTACTCCTACCCTACCCTACCCCTACCCTACCACTATCCCAACCCTACCCTACCCAACCCCTACATCTACCCCCACCTACCCCAAACCTACCCCTACCCTACCCCTACCTTACCTACATCCTACCCCCATCTTACCCCTACCCCCATCCTACCCCTACCCTCCCCGTACCCTACCCCTTTCCTACCCCTATCCCACCCGTACCCCTATCTCACGCCTATCCTACCCCTACCCTACCACTTCCCTATCCTACCCGTACCTCTACCCTACCACTACCCTACCTCTACCCCTACCCTACCACTACCCTAAACCCGGCCCTAAACCTACCCTACCCCTACACTACCCCTACGCTTCCCTACCCGTACCCTACTCTACCCTGTAACTTTTCTATCTTACTCCTACCCTTAGCAAAATCGGTCCAGTCCTTCGAGAGTGGTGGTATGACCAAGAGAAATAGAGACTTCTATGCTAATAATATAAAGAGGTAAAGTTCGTGTGGTTGTAGGAGGTAATCTCTGGATCTACTGGACCGATTTGGAAAATTGTTTTACCAATAGAAAGCTACGTTATTTGCGAGTGTCATAGGCTATGTTTGATCCCCATATTCACACGGGAACGGGAACTACGTAAATGAAAGCGCCGGGCGTCATATAGCGGAATTTCTGCGTCTTTTAGAAATTTTGTATTATCTCCGAAACTATTTAAGTAATTAACATACTATAAAGGGCAAATCTTATCTCCATAATATCCTTGTGATTATTAAATAATTTAATTTAATAAGGATTAAAGTTTAGTTGTATAAATAATGACGTAAACCTAAGTATATAAAATTAATAATTTTCAAAACACAAAAGGTACTATATCTGCTAATATATAGAAGATAGATATATGGCGTCGCGGACTTTTTTGTAGAACTTTTAAAGATACATAAAGTCTCCATACATTAATTTCAATTTTACACAATGGTTAAGGCAGCGCATGCGAATAAGTCTGTTTAAAAGGTTTTTAGTCCGACCTGTATGACAAAAACTGTGATAACTCGGCTAATATATATGATACCAATATAAAATATAGCCTATAGCACTCCCCGATAATGTAGCATTCTACTGGTGAAAGTTTTTTTAAAATCGGACCAGTAGTTCCGAAGATTACCCCATTTAAAAAATGTGACAAACTTACAAACTTACAAACTTTACCTCTTTATAATATTAGTATAGATGTAGGTACTGATTTATTATACTAGAATATTAAAACATATTAAGGTAGTAGGAAACTGAACTGATAGTATAGGAACCCAGTATAAAGAACCTTTACCCGTCTGTTTACGGGATGAAAAGTTTTTGGAGTTTATTGGAGTTTACTCCTTAAGAATCGATTTTTTATATACAGGAAGAAATTTTTTCAAGTACGGATATTTTTATATTTTGTACATAAACAAAATTTAATGAACACGTATTTTTTCTTTTTTTTTTAACTCAACAATAACAAAGTTATCGTTAGCTAAAGTTTAAACATTTAAACAGAATTTGAGGGTCACCCTATCGCTGTACTAAGTAATAGCACAGTAATAGGCAACTACAAAATCAGCTGGTAGGTACTAGGTTAGCGAGCGCCCGCGCCGAGGGCCGTTGACCTTTCTACGTTTATTTTTGTACCTATTATTTTTTATAATAATTAAAGGTCGTCACTTTTGAGTTGAGTATCGATTTTCCCTTCACACTTTATTGGGCTTAGGACCATCAATAATGCGTAGTAATAATAAAAATTATGAACTTTCGATTGGAATAATGAAATACAAATGATGATTATTATTACGCAAACTTTTGCATTAAAGGATGATTCGACTTAAATGCGCAAGCGACGGCAGATTGTCTGTCACTGGTCGCTCATCGGCAATTCGGCAGGCGTCCTCAGGGATTTTTCGATCCCCTCACCCCTGCCACCCCCGTCAGCCGAAGCCGAAGCGATATGACTACTGCCGGTATTTCTTTGTCGGCGTCTTACAAAGTGCCGCCAGCAGTTGCGCAGTTTGTTTGGGAATGTGTCCATTATTTTGTTATTTCTGAGACATAAATTGAAAAAAAAAATTACATAAAATGTATCGAACTGTTTGTAGATTTATGTTCTATTAATGATACAGAACCACGAAAAAAAATGTCCGCACTAAAGTCCGAATCACCCTGTATAAGGCGCCCGGTATGAGAAAAATCCGAGGGGTAAAACCAACTGAACTAACGAAAAAGTGTCACGTTTTTGGTGCGCACCTTTAGTGCGCAACTTTCTAATTTAGCTGTGAGTGTATTGAGACGTACATAGGGTATGCTGTATAGGCGACTATACCTATATACTATATGTTATTGGGCTTGTTTGCTTAATGATTATATCATTGTAAGAGTAAAATATATAAATGTGAAGTATATTATAAAGTCTATTAGTTATTTTACAATTCTATACATTTAGTCTTCTTTAACATAAGTATTACTAAAGCCCTACTCGATGTGCACTGTTTACCAACAAAAAAAGTGTGTATGTTAAAAAAAACAAAAAGTTAGCTCGAAGCACGTCTCAATACTCGCGCGTTATAAGTGAAAGGTGCGCAACCGAGGTGCAGCAGGCCGCGGCGTGCGCACCCGCCTTCAACGTGCACATGGGTGCGATGTGCAAGTTGTTGGCGGCACAGCGCACGGTGAAAGGTGCGCAGAATAGGTTGCGCACAAAAAACGTAACGCATGTCATTTCATAACTTATTGGAGTTTACTCCTTAACAATCGATTTTTCATTTATACCCCTCGGTACGTTTTTTGTGCTCAACCTATTCTGCGCACCTTTCACCGTACGTAGCCGCCACAGCGTGCACATGCCTAGCGCGTCCGCACGCACGTGCACGCTGTTGGCGGGCGCGCACGCAGCGCTGCACCTCGGTTGCGCACCTTTCACTTTTCAGGCGTTGCTATTGAAAAGAGTAAACTCCATTCGTGCGACGGAGCTGACACACTTTTTTTTTTATAACAAATTAAATATGCCTAAAATATATTGCCAATAGGTTGCCTAAAAAAACAGTCCAGAATAAATCATATAAATAAAAAAATTAACGATCTATGGAGCTACATAGATTCATTTTTTTTATTTATATGATTTAGATTCCGTGGGTCTGAACCTTATTAAGGGTTCCATATTTAGCGGCCAAGATTCTCAAAAAAAGATCACATATTTCCCCTTTCTCCCATATAAGATGGTAATGTGTACGTACTACTTAACTGCCTTACTGGTCTAGTGGATAGCCTATTTGGCTTCGGATCACAAGTTCTGGGTTTCATGCTCGGGTCGGAAAAAAAAATCGGAAAAATTTCCAGCCCGGAATTGGGAAGTTGGTACACCCTCGTGCCTCGGAGAGCACGTTAAGCCGTCGGTCGGTCCTGATCATTATTATTAACATCTGATAGTCGTCGTTAAACAAAACATTATCATCCTATTGCATTGGAGCAACTTTTTGGGTCGCAGCTCCATATCTTCTATGTTTTTTCATTTATTTTTGCGTGAGTTAAAGTACTTCTTCTTCCCCTCCCCTAAAAGGAGGAAGGCCTGCCCCTGTAGGTAAGTGACACGTCGATTCTCTATAAACGATCGCAAAGGCTTCGAAAACTAGAAAAATATATGGGAATGACAGATTTTGATCACGTGACCTGTCGATAGCAAATGTCATTCCCATACATTTTTCTAGTTTCCGAAGCGTTTGCGGTCGTACAATGAGAATCGACGTCCTACTTGGCTACAGGTGCTGTCCCTGTAAATAGGCTAATAATGTAGGTACTACTTACGTATACGAGGCAACTGGGTTTGATTTGTTTGACGACAGTGACCACGGCTGCGAGAAGTCCGCCTGTGCCCACCGGTACCATGATCGCGTCCACATTGGGCAGCTGCTCTAGGATCTCTATGGCTATACTGCCGTATCCCGTTATGATATTGGGGTAATCGCGACTTGTAAAGGAAAATTTATATTAAATAAATTTGGAATGTAAAGTTCACTAAGTATTAAACTCGACACTTGCGTGTAGTGCTTGTAACGATTTTAGCTCCCAGTAATACAGGTTTAATAGACGTTTTTAATTATTTTAACATCACTTATTAGGTACGTCATAAAATAAAATGCAGAACATTTTATTTTATGACGTAACCCCGTGTGATGTGAGATTCTGCTTGACCCTCTCAACCCGCTGAACATCTCACGTAATTTATGGTCAACCCATTTTTTACACTTATCAATTTTCTATAATTGACACTAGATTTAGACGTTGGGGTCCCAAGGTCCCAAACAAAACCCCCCACCAGGTGGACTGACTACATCAAGCGAGTCGCAAGGATTCGCTGGATGCAGGCGGCTCAGGATCGTAGTGTTTGGAAGTCCCTACAAAAGGCCTATGTCCTGCAGTGAACGTGCATCGGCTGATATGGTGATGAAACTAGATTCAAAATCTAATTATATAAATATCACATCCTCACGATGTTTTTCCTTCGCCGTTTGAGACAAACATCGTGAGGAAACCTGCACACCAGAGAATTTTCCTAATTCACTGCGTGTTTGAATTCGGCCAATCCGCATTGGGCCAGCGTGGTGGACTATTGGCCTAACCCCTTTCATTCTGAGAGGAGACTAAAGCTCAGCAGTGAGCCGAATATGGGTTGATAATGATGATGATTACCCATTGATGTACGTGAGTCCCTTTTCTCTGGAAAGGATGCGGGCATACTTCTGCGCTTCCACCAATCCCTTGCCCTGGACAACGACTTTGGCACCGAGGTTGTGGCACTGCTGCAGCTTGGCTATCGGCACACTGACGGGCATCACCACAGTCACCGGTATGCCGAGCTTCTGACCGTAATAGCATATCCCGATGGCTTGATTGCCTAGTGACGCTACTACCACTCCAACCTTTTGTTTGTCCCTTGGCAGTAGTTCTAGAGCATTTATAGCTCCCCTTTCCTTGAAGCTTTAAAGTGATTTGATTATTTTTAAAATAAAAATTAATGTTTTGAAAAAATATTTCCATAAAGTATAAAAAAAAATACCTTCCAGTAGGTTGTACCATTTCTAGTTTATAAAAAATTTTGATACCAGTCTCTCGTTGGTAGTGCGATGTCTGTAGAAAATTTGAAAGTATGACTTTATGGGTATAGATATTTTATTTAATATATAGTCAACAAGCGGACGCCCGCGACTCCGTCCGCGTGAAAATCGATGTAATTTACCTGATTTCTCCATATTATGGTCTCAAATCATGCTAGGTTTTATTTGAATCTATTAAATAGTTTCAGCGTGATGCCCGGTCAACAAAACAACGAACAGACAGACAGACAAAAAATAAAAAAAAAAACAATATTTTTGGCGTCAGTGTCGATTGAACAGATTGGCAAGGAGTTTAAACTGATCAGTCCAACTGTTCAGTTGAAACATACCTTCGTGTGTAGTGTTCGTCACACACAGTCGAAGCCAAACTGACTTTCCAGAATAGTTTTACTATATACAGGCTGCTCGGGAGTAATTCCCTTAACTTCAAGGTACCACCACTTATAAGAACCGGACTGCATAACTAATATTTTATTAACTAAAAAAAAAATATGTTTTCATACAAAGTAGTTCAAATAATACCGACTATCCATGTAACACGTGCCTTTAGGGCGCTTTAGGTAACAAAGCGACAACGTTGCATTTTAAAATATAAATAGGTGATTGTTATAAGGATGCGTATAAGGGACACATTTTATGATCTATTTACAAAAGAAATATTAATTACACTGAAAATATTTGTTTTAGAACACATGTTCCGTAAACTTTTTAGATATTATTTTGTTAAAGAATACTAGTTATGGGAAATACTCCCGAGCATCCTGTATAATGTACTGTACAGTCAGCAAAAATATCAAAACTTACTATGATTGGAGTGGGAGCAATATATTTTCGTACGCGTTTTGTAGCTTCGACGATATCTTCATATTTGATTATTTTGGGATTCTCTGGATCACAGAACTCATCAAAGTCTACCTGTTCAGAATCAGAAGGATTCGGAAAATTAATTGATAGCTGCCAAGATTTCTACTTGATTCAGACTTTGAAATTATTATTTCTTTTATATATTTTTCATTTTTAGCAAAAATTGTCAGTCCGCAGTTGGTTATGAACCCGCCAACCCGCATTTGAGCAGTTTGGTGGGTCTAAGTTCCACAACCCCTCTTCTGTGAGGAAAGAGACCTGGCGCTGTAATTAAAAAGATTAATGATAAACTTACCTGTCGTCTAGACATTTTGATTTACAATTAGGTATATTTATTTTTGTAACAACAACTGAACTAAAAATTTTGATCCATAATTTTAGTTTCCTCACGAATTTATTATTGACTTATCGTGTCAATATTGACACGTGATTGGCACTTTGGGGTTGTCAATTTTGACTTAGATATATACAATTTTCCATCAGCCTGTTCACATTTATTTTAACCTATTTTATGGTTTTTTTGTCTATACTTACTAGCAAGAACCGGAATAGCCCAGCGGATATGACCTGTGCCTTCGATTTGGAGGGTGTAAGTGCGAATCCGGTCCGGGAATGCACCTCCAACTTTTCAGTTATGTGAAAGAAAAACATCGCAAGGAAACCAGCATGCCTAAAAATATCTTAATTGTCTGCGTGTGTGAAGTTTGCCAATCCGCATTGGGCCAGCGTGGTAGACTATTGGCCTAACCCCTCTCATTCTCAGAGGAGCCTCGTGCTCAACAGTGAAATCTAAAAATCTATGGGTTTCATTATTCCAGTGGGAATACGGGGATAAAATATTATAGCTTAGGATTTAAGAGTCGGTACAAGTACCTAAAATTATATGCTTAAGACACTAAAAAATGCGTGGCTTTCTATTGGTAAAATATATATATTTTTATTAAACCAATTTTAAAAATTGGTTTAGTAAAGGTTTAGTAGATCCAGAGAAGGTTTAAGATTACCCATTACAAACTCATACCTCTTTAATTAATATTAAGATTTCAGATTGCAAAATGACAACACCATAAACGTATACGGACTATTTATTTTGTGGAATACAACCATAGGCAAAGTAGATACCAAAATAAGTTTTATTTACATAGAAAAATACGAGATGTTTCATTTCTGCATGCATACGGGATTCGGGGCTAAACATGGACCACGCTTAGCTCCGGGCACTTTGTCTGGGTGTTCGGACATCTCTGGGAAGTAACAGTCTTTGTACCGCTTTTTCACAATTTCTACGAGCTCTTTGGTGTGTTCCCATCCTCTAGTTTCGACAATCACTTTCATCTAAAACAAAGATTTTAGTAGATAAGCGTCTTACTATAAACATTCTACCTACTACTGACATACCCCTGAACAGAGTCGACACTCATTATAGAAATGTCGTTTACAATGTTTGTGGACGCTGGCGTCTGAAAGGGGGCGACTGATTTTATTGATTTTTCTTTGTATATTTTGTATTTTGGCGTTCATTATAGAATTTTAAATCGGTAGCCCAGAATTCTAGAGTGGGCACTGGACCATTCTAGGGTGGGCCCGGCCCACCCGGCCCACCCGCTATATACGCTTATGGTTCTAAATGGAATTGTAAGGTCAGCGTTTCCCAAACTTTAATCTACTGTGACCCGGTAAATATTATACTCCTCCTTCGTGACCCACTTAAGTTTTTGGACCGCCGATACCTACAATCCGCCCGTCGAGATATCACTATTGTCTCATTAGTCAAGAAATAAAATCGACTATCTTCTAGTACTTATTTAAAGTCGCAGCATTGCCTCCACAATGCCGCGTCCCGGTTTTTTTTTTGGCGACCGGGTGACCCCGCGACCCACCTGATGGGAAACGCTGCTATAGGATCACACGGCACATTTTTTGTAGTGTTCGATTTTAAACATACACTTAAGCCGGGTTTACGCGATATAACTAGGTATACCGCGTAAACCCGATGTACCTATGTTGATGATGTACCTATATTTTTTCGAAGTAAATACTAGTATTTACTTCGAATAGCCGCAGTTTTCACATTAAGACTAGATATCTATGATTGGGGAGGGATAATTTGCTCCATCATTGTTGTTAAAGCGGCTACGGTTTACGAGATATAGCACCTGGTGGCAGATAGATAGGCAGCGGAATTACAAGGTCCCGTTTTATTTATTGGGTACGCAACCCTAAAAAACACTAGTCCGTCTTCACAAGGACAGATGCGCAAAAAAAAGTGGAAGTAACCTCAACGCTGAACACGTCTCCCTTCACCCAGGCGCGCTCCGGGATGCAGTCCCGCAGCGTGACGCCGGTGTTGGCCAGCATGGCGCACATGTCGGCCATGCCGCCGGGCCGGTCACTCACTGTCACCTTCAATGAATTAATTATATTGTAAAGGACGTAGAGTGCGCGCAAGATAACGTCGTCCGCACGCGACTGGTGTCGCTCTTGATGTTATCTTTACCGCGATCTCTTTTACCCGCCCAGAGTTTGATTAGTTCTTGATTTTGGCCACGCGCAAACTTATCGTGTGCGCACTTTAACAAAAACAGAAATAATCGGCGAAAGTGAGCTTTTCGGGACGCAAGGGATGTAGACAGTTGGATAATGACTAACGGTTAACGGACTGAACTCAGTGGTTCAAGTACCAGTCAAAATTACAGTTCCCTATGAACAATAACGTTCCCTTAGTTGCCCGGTCAGCTTAGTCTTTCCTTATTACAATAGAATATCGGCCATAGGTATCTAAAAACATGAATAAGGATTTGAACCTCTTTCTCTCAAAAAGTGAACTTTAAACAGTAATGATTAGGTCCACTTATACGAATATTGCCGGGACTTCCTTTTTAAATAGGAATAATAATTTGCGTCGCTAATCACCGATCTCTTATTATTATGAGGTCAATGTCGCTAACATAATTTTATTCCTGTAAACGTACTCTTAGATATGATGTAAATACAACGTTGGGTCATATACATTTTACCATATGTAGTGTATGAATTGAACTTTACAATTAAAAGGATTGAAATAACAATTTGCTGATTAAAGGAATGTACATGAAAATAAAACAAAAGTATAAACCTTGAACTTCACCAGTCGTCCCTCCGCCGCCATGCCTCGCTCCAGCGCGCGCGCCAGAATCGTCGTGTCGATGTTACCCCCGGACAGAATGCACACAACTCTGCATAAACGTACATGCATAAATATAATATGCATCATTAACAATCATCATCATCATCATTAGCAGCCGATGGACGTCCACTGTTGGACAGCATTCAGCGGCTCGCTGCAACACGTTTGAGTTCTTCAGTCCACCTAGTTGGAGGTCCACCGACACTGCTCTTTCCGGTGCGGGGTCGCTATTCCAGCACCTTGGAATCCCAACGTCCATTGGCTCTCCGAACTATGTGGCCGGCCCATTGCTATGGCACAGTAAGCTATGTCAGTGGCTTTGGTTCTTTTGTCTCCATTTTAATCTAGAACTCGTTGCCTCATTGGTCCATAGCCTGTGCGGCTTCGGATCATGAGGTCCTAGGTTCGAATCCCGGGTCGGGCCATGGAATATATACTGAGCTTTTCTTTCTTATAAGTTATTTTCAGTTAAAATTCTAGCAATGAGTTGGGAAGTTGGTGGTGTTACACGGTGAGAGCACATTAACATCGGATAGTGGCTGTTAATTTAACATTATCACTCTAATCCCACCAACCTTCACTGGAGCAGCATGGTGATCTAAGCTCCATACCTATTTCCTCTGTGGTAGACCGTTAAACTAGACTGATAACGATAACTCGTTGTACGATTTTTGTTTTCTAGTTAATCACTCATTATCTTGATTTGATTTGTTGTATTGTCCCGCAGAAAATATCGAAAAAAAAGCGCTGCATACGAATGATTAAGGGTCTGGTCTAACCTGATAACTCCCAAAGGCACCATAACCTCAACCCTATTTGCCCTTGCCTACCATGTTTATCTAAGGTAGGAGCATGAACTGATTAACATTTAGCTTTTACCACGCCACATGTTCCCGCTCATTGTCACATATGATTAGTAGGTATAATTATGGCATATGAACCTAAGAACTCACTTTTTACCCTTAAGATTGGGAAACAGTCCTGCCATTAGAGCTGCAATGGTAACAGCTGCAGCGCCTTCCACAACATATCTTTCATTTTCGACGAGATGCATGATGGCTCGTGCTACCCAATCTTCTTTTACAATGACCTTTATACAAAAATCATTTATTTATTTTTACATTCTAAATACTCACAGCCGGACATAGGTCTTTTGTAGGGACTTCCAAACATCAAGATCCTAAGCCACCTGCATCCAGCGCCGCCCTGCGGCTCGTTTGATGTCGTCAGTCCACCTGTTGGGTGGTCGACCACCATCCCAGCACCTTAGGACACCAAGGTTCATCGGCTCTTCGAACTACGTGCTCGGCGCATGGCCATTTCAGTAACTAGTTGAGTTATGTCGGTGACTTTGGTTCTTTGCGGATCTTCTCTTTTCTAGTTCGATCACGCAGAGATACTCCGAGCAAAGCTCGTTCCATTGCCTGCTGTGTGACCTTTGATGACCTCTGACCCTCCATATCAGTTTAGGAGATTCTAAATTGGTTCAGGCCTTGTCTGGTGGTAGGCATCGGCCGTGGCTTACTACCCTACCGGCACAGACGTACCGCCAAGCAACTTAGCGTTCCGGTGCGATGCCTTGCAGAAAAGGGTATAGAGGGTAGATATAACTATAACATCTTCACTTAACATCAGGTGAGATCGCAGTCAAAAGCTGACTTCTCATTGAATAAAACAATCTTTTCTACTCATTTTTTATGAACATAACATCTGTATAAGTTCCTTACCATCTTATCCAATATTCCGGCATTTTTCAAATTGTAAAACGTGTTGACTCCAGCCAAGTTTACTGCGAGTCCGTCCGCTATAGTGGCTTCTATATTTATTTTCACACGTTCGCCTCTTTTCAACGCTTCAACCATACTGTAAGCCTTTTCTGTTTGAATACCCTGAATGATGATTTGATTATTTGTACAAAAATATTACATACCAACCACCTTTCTAATGTCACTACGTACTTACTAGAGTTTGCCTATTGAAAGTATAGGCTGAATCGATGGCAAATTTAAAAAAAATATAGGAGGACTTTCAGTAAACTTAAAATTGTAGAGGGTGTATTAAAACAGATGTCCCAATTTAGATCTCCTCATAACAGAAGACTTTGCGCGACATGCCAGTCCGCTGCCATCGGCTGTTAACTTGGGGAACAGTATAACGTGAGTATAAGCCTCGTGTGCCTTTAATTTCAATCCGACACTCAGAGTATTGATATCAATGCTGCTCTACTGTTGATTGCCAGCAGAATTAAGCATGACGGAAGTACTTTGGTAGTAGACGAGTTTTGGCACAAAGGTCTCTATAATATCAGTACCTATCTACTATACTCTAAGTATGTAAGAAATATTACGTCCGATTTTTGTACCTACTAATTGAAATTCTACTGTGCTTACATATATTTGAGTGTCCGGCTTGAGATGTTTGACCGCAACGGCGATACCAGTCAGTATACTGCCTCCACCAACTGGCACTATCACGGCATCTAGGTCTGGCACTTGTTCTATTATCTCTATTCCTATAGTGCCTTGCCCTTCTATAACGTTGGGATGATCATATCTGCCAAATAACGGCTTATTAGCTTGAACCTATGCTAGACAAAGACTCGGCAGTGACGTAGCATTTAGGTACTTTCGCTTTATTCTTTCGAAGATTCGATGAACGTTGGGATACCAAGGTGGTGGAATGGCGACCCTGCACAGCGCAGTGTTGGTCGACCCCAACCCAACAACAGGTGGACTGACGACATCAAGCGAGTCGCAGGGATTCGCTGGATGCCGGTGACTCAGGATTGTGATGATTGGAGTGGAAGTCCCTAAATAAGGCCTATGTCCTGCAGTGGCTATCGGCTGATGATGATGATAATCATAACTTTCATTACAGGCCACCTTAGAATCGAGACCACCTTTGAAAGTCGTAGTAATGAGTTAAAATTTAATTAAACCTAATATTAGATTTTTCTTTAAAGAATTTATTTTGTTGGCTTTATTTTTACCAATTGTTATTTCATGAGATTTTTCTTTCAAAAACTTTTTTGAAAGAAACTTTTTTTTTTTTGTTGGCCCTTGATTCGAACCTTATCTGTAGCTGAACTAACTACAAGGAATCAGTGCGCCTTAATCCTTATTTTCCTGAACATTGCAACCATAAATAGATATTTATCTCTATAAATACACAAACTAATAATCTTACGAATTTCTTAATACGAGTACCAACCCATTAACATAGTATAACTTTTTCTCCTTTGCCAAACCCATGGCATAATGTTTCGCTTCTGCCATATTTTCTCCGTGTAGTAAAGTTTTCGCGCCATACGACTGACATTTGGTGAGTTTAGTGATGGGCGCGCGTGTCGGCATCACTACTATGCAGGGAATCCCCATCTGTGTTGTGTGGTAACTCATAGACAAACCGTGGTTGCCGGTGGAAGCTGTTATTACACCGATCTTTTTTTGTTCTTCAGTCAGGAGGAGTAACGTGTTTCGTACACCACGCTCCTTGAAACTATAAAAAAACATTAGTATCTAGGTCACTCTCATTTGGATTTATTAATTTTAACCATAGAGGTATAAGGGGTGTTTGAATTTTTACGAGTCTATATGTTTATGTTTCTCTGTGTATGGCATCGTAGCTTTACGAATAAACCGATTATAGTGCGAATTTTTTGTATGAAAGCTGATGTGATCGAGATGGTGCTTACAAATGTGGTAAGACAGTCCGAAGATATCGGCGTCTATCTATTTTTCAATTGGAAAGAAGTTCCAAACTATAGTCGTTCTTCTACAATGTCCCCATTCATTCATGAATGTCCCCTGGATTTCAAACTTTCAAGTACTTGGTACGTAAGTAGGTACATGGCTTTTCTACTTATCTCATTCATGGATGTCCCCGGATTTCAAACTTTTAAGTGCTTGGTACGTAAGTAGGTACATGGCTTTTCTACTTATATCATTCATGAATGTCCCCTGGATTTCAAACTTTTAAGTGATTGGTACGTAAGTAGGTACATGGCTTTTCTACTTATCTCATTCATGAATATCCCCCGGATTTCAAACTTTTAAATGGTTGGTACGTAAGTAGGTACATGGCTTTTCTACTTATCTCATTCATGAATGTCCCCCGGATTTCAAACTTTTAAGTGCTTGGTACGTAAGTAGGTACATGGCTTTTCTACTTATCTTTACTATATACTAATATTATAAAGAGGTAAAGTTTGTGGTGCTGTAGGGCACACTTTCTGTAACTACTGAACTATTTTTCAATTTATATATTAATATGAATTAAAATTAAATTGCATTATTTTTTACTAACCATCCTGTATATTGCATAAATTCTTGTTTCAAATATATTTCCATACCTAGCGTATCGGATATGTGAGCTTTCTGTAAAGAAAGTTTCATGAAAATAATGTCAAATCTAATTAAATTATATTAAGTGATACTCGTGCCTGTAATTAGTTTGAAGCAGTAAATGGCCGGATTTATCACAGAGACCAGAGGTCGTGGTTATATACTCTGTACCAAAAGAGCTGGCAATAAAGTACATTGACCTCTCGGTAAGCAAAGCTCTTTTGGTGTAAAGTATACCCGCTTCTAATATAGTCTATTCTTCTATAGTCTTTTCCGACTAGTTGGATCGTGAGTAATTGTATTCTATGAGTTGGATGACGAAAGAGAATATGGGTCACAATTAAAAGTGCTAATAGACATAATATGTTTTCTGTGCTAATAGTAATAATTATCAACTTACTACTTTATGATTTATCTACTACTAGCTGACGTCGCGCGATTTCACCCGCGTGGTTTCCATTCCCATAGGAATACGGGGTAATATTATAGACTAGCGGACACCCGCGACTTTGTACGCGTGAAACCCGTACCCTACCCTACCCTACTCCCACTCTACAGCTATCCTACCATACAGGGGATGAGTAGGGACTCAACCCTACCTCTACGGCCCTACCCTACCCCTATTCTACCCCTACCCTATACCTACTCTACTCCTATCTTAACTCTACCCTACCCCTACCCTACCACGCGACGGAAGGTTAAAAAATGGAGTAACTTCTCCCGTTTTCCCAACATTTCTCTTCACTGCTATGCTCCTATTGATCATAGTGTGATGAAAAGTATACTATAACCTAAAATATAAATATATAATATAAACAGGGCCGGACCGTCCATACGGCGAACGGAGCGGTCGCTCCAGGCGCCAAATCCTAGGGGGCGCCGAAATGGTAAAGACAAGATCCAAAAGAAATTTATTTCTCGTATGTATGTGTATATGTGTAATGTGTATGTATAAAGAAATTTATTTCTCGTATTCTGATCAGTTTGAAGGCGGTACCAAGTTAGTGCTGTGTTAATTAAAGCCGTATCTGAAAGAAGTGTTTGAAAATCCAGTTAAAATCTTTATGATTTAAACGGCTTGAATCGAAAACGAACGGTCGAATTGAGACACCTCCTCCTTTTTGTGAAGTCGGTTAAAAATGTATGACATTCCAATATACGTTAGGCTACGCACTTTTCAAACGTCCCTAGTATATAATGTTAGGAGCAAACAGGAAAGGCGCCATAGTTGGATCTCGCTCCATTCTAAAATTTACCTCGGGCCGGTGCTGAATATAAAGTTTCGTTAAAATCCGTCGAGTAGTTTTTGTTTCTATAACGAACATACAGACAGACAGACAGACAGACAGACAGACTGAAAGGCATTTTTGGCATTAGTATTGATCACTAATCACCCCCTGAAAGTTCTTTTGGAAATATATTTCATGTACAGAATTGACCTCTCTACAGATTTATTATAAGTATAGAAGATTATAGCCTTCCTAGATAAATGGGGTTTTTCAACCGGACCAGTAGTTTCTTCGATTAGCGCGTTCAAGCAAACAAACAAACTCTTCAGTTTTATAATATTATTATAGATACTACTATAAAGTATATTGCAATATTAGTATAGATAGTACTTTATAGTGTAATGCAATAGTACCGTGCATGGTGTTTTAACAACCGTCCCCGCGATACGGCGCGAAGCTGCTAATATGTCGTCATAATGAATTTTCCTAGGATTGTCTGGATCACAGTATTCGTCATACTCAACGTCCTGCTTCTAAAATTATAGCAGAAATTCAATTTATTTCATCATCATCACTAACAATTCATATTCGGCTTACTGTTGAGAGAATGAGATGGATTAGGCTAATAGTCCACCACGCTGGTTCATTGCGGATTGGCAGACTTTACACACATAGATAATTAAGAAAAAACATACATACAGCCGAACGTAGAACCTCCTCCTTTTTGGAAGTTGGTTAAAAATACTCATGTATGCAGGTTTCATCACGATGTTTCTCCTTCACCGTTTGAGATACGTGATATTTCCTAAAATTCACATATTAACTGAATAGGTACATAGTTGGAGGTGCATGACCCCGGACCGGATACGAACCGACACCCTCGGAATGCAAGGTAGAGGTCATATCCACTGGGCTATCACGGCTCTCTTGTAATAAGTATACCTTATCGCATTTTCAGCACTTGGTGGGGGTCGATCAACCAAGCGCTTGCCGGTGCGGGGTCGTCATAGGGGTAAATCGAGCCCTTAGGGTACGTAATGTTGCCTTTGTGCATCTTTCCTGTTGAATTCTTAAGTGAACTTAGTAAAGAAAATATTGTATATCTTACATTTGCCATTTTTCAAAACACTCCGCTAATATTGGAACGAATTTTCAAATCATTAAATCACTACAAATTTTTCATATTGAATTATTATATTTTTTAGATGAACATCTTAATTTACATTATTAATGTTGATTTTAGATGACTTTAGTTGTGTCAGTGAAACGTCAAGTATTTTATATTCTAAATTTAGAACTTATAAAATAAGGCTTTGTTAACAGACGCTGAAGTGTTTGTAAAATATGAAAATCGAATTCCATTTCATTACACCGCATTTTAATTATTATTTGTGTTATGATATATACAGCATGTTTCAAAATCCTTCAAAATTACAAAAAGGGAAATTAAATGAAATTCACAAAATATAATCTTTTAATTTAGCCTCGTTAATTAAAATATCACAGTACTTATAACGCAACAATATTGTAAATTTATTCATATTCATTTGATTTCATGGTTAGTTCCCTCGCTTTCGTTCCAATACAACGAAATAGAGGTCGATATTATGGATCAACATTTTGTCTTTCTTTCTTAGACCTAATGGTCTAGATCTTATTGATGTTACGTTAATCGTAAATTTGAATGACCACTAATAAGCGTTTATCTTACAGGAAACACATAATTTTCATACTGACAAAGTTGCGATTATCTACTAGTGAAGAATAAGTGTATACAATATTTTAGAAACTAGATTATAACGATTAGTGCGAAACGTCATCAATCGAACATGTGCTCTGTCTGCGATCAGTTTCGTCCCACTCGCGGGCGAAGTACCATTCTTTGTATGTGCTAGTTATAATACCGCGGAGTTGCTCTAAGTGCTCAGGTCCTCGTGTCTCGCATACCACTTTTACCTGAAAAGTATAATTTAATTAAAGATCATAATCATTCATCTAGGAAATAAAAATTAGTAGACTTCCAAAGATAAACTTTGTCAAATTTCTGTTTTAGACGTTTCAACAGAATCTTAGAATAGGTATCTATTATTTATTTGTTAGTTATAAAATAGAATTACTCACACGAACACTGAAAATATCGCCAAAGACCCATGCGCGCTCCTGCATTATATCCTTGATAGAGACACCAATGCTAGCGATGAGTTTGCAAAGCTCTGCAATACCACCGGGCCGGTCGCTGACAGTCACTTTGAACTTGACCAGCCTGTGTTCCGCGGCGAGACCCCTCTCTAAACAGCGACCCAGAATCGTCGTGTCAATGTTACCACCGGATAGAATGCATACGACCCTGCATAGGTAAAAAAAGTCATATGAGTACATATTATAACAAGTAGCAGTACCACTCCCTTGTCCTTGCTTAATGATAAAATATGACCATAGCAATACGTAAATCACATAAATTATTGAAAAGTGTATACTGCTAGTGTTTATTTAATTACAGTTGTTCTACTTTTGTAAGACGGTTTGCCTTTAGATGTAGAGCATTTTTTTACAGTCCATGTCTGACATGGACTTACTAAAATGATCTCCTCTAAACTCCAATGTTGGCACAGAATCGCAATGCATTGCTTTCCATCTTCTTGCGAATTTTCTCTCTTCCTCTTCTCAGCTTTTTTGTTTCTCCTCTTCTCCTCATTATATCTCCTGGCATTCGTGGCAAGGGGGAGGCATGTGACGAGATCCGTTTGCCAAATAGTTTACAAAACACTCATAGACAGATGAAAAATTATAAACATCTTTCTGTTTTCATAATACTCCTTCAGGTTCACACACAAACACACCTGTCTACAGTCTAGTCGAACCGTCTTTTAAAAATAGAATATCTTTAAGTACGTACACACTTTCTAATATTATTGCAGTATGTTGCTAAACCAGTTTACGTGTAAGTACAAATTAAAATTCCATTTTGTGTGTAAATGCTTAAACTACTGAAGGTTTGTCAATCAGTCAAGACTAATAATTGCTCATTTTATAGCTATAGATATACTACAATACATACTTTTTGCCAGCAAGTTCAGGCACGAGGCCGGCCATGATAGCAGCTACTCCGACTGCGCCTCCACCTTCCACGACGTACTTCTCTTGCTCCACAAGGTGGAGAATAGCGCGTGCAATCCAATCTTCATTAACTGTAATCTGTCAAAAACAAACTACACTATAGGTATCTATATTTTATACCTACTAATTGAGTAGAAACTGTCTCTATTTAATTTTTGGTAGGTAATTTTATTACAGTACAGACAAAACATTTTATTAAAATACATTGGTTGGTAATTAAATCGATAAAAAAAGAACGAAATTTTTGAATTTATTTTCATCTATTTGGTTCAATTACCGGAACAACGCCATGGATTTTCGCGCGAAGTCTGTAGCAATTTTAGGTTTTATTTTCTCAAGATTACATGTAAATAAGGGTTTTTCTTAGTTTTCTGTAAAAAACAGTCCGCTAGTTACGTGGTCAAGGGACTGACTAAATAATTCATTGTTACATTTTATTTTCTGTGTAAGAATAATGAAATAATGTATGAAAATTAATCAGGATAACTGAGTGTCTACAAAGTAAATATTGCCTTTCTTTATCTGATAAAACAAAAAAGGCTTACCATTTGATCAATGAGCGGTTTGACAGTGAGGAAAGCATTGTACCCGACAGTGGGTACTGCGAGACCATCAGCGAGGGTCGAGCGTATATCCACACTGAACGGCTCCTCGTTCTTTATGGCCATCTTCATGCTCGGACATTTTTCTGTTTCAACACCCTGCCACAAAAATAACAGCCAATACATTTCTTCAAGTTTTTATATTTTAGATAATATTATTTAAAAATTTTAAAAATAAATTAATTAAACAAATAAAAAAACCCGACTGCATAAAGTATAAAAAAACTGAAAAGAAAAAAAACAAGCTCAGTCCAGAAGTGTAGAAAGCAATTAGAAAACAGTCGACCTCGAGTCTATAGCGTCTCACAGACGTCTTGTTATTTTTTTTTAATTTCACCTATATAGTAAGACTTGGGTTATTGAGACAAAACTAACGATATCCTAATTATGTAAATCCGTTCAGTGGTTTGGAAGATATGAGGTAATAAAGAATATTACATACATACATACATACATACAATACATACATACATACAAGATACGCGCGAAAAACATAACCCTTCTCGCAGTCGGGTAAAAAGACTGTAGGTAAAAAAATATAATAAATGACAAATTGATTTTGAAACATCCTGTAACATTTCAACTTCCGTAAAATATTCATTTTAAGGTTATTTTAACGATTGTAGAAAGAGATTTGTGCCACATCACAGATGACTAAGGCCCCTGTACTTTAATAAAGTGTCGTCTATTGGTATCACTATCACTTACGTAGATAAGCACGTGCGGCTGTAGATGTTTGATGGCGGTGGCCACGCCAGCCACCAGCCCGCCGCCGCCCACCGGCACCAGCACCGCGTGCACGTCGGGCACCTGCTCCAGAATCTCCAGTCCCACGGTGCCCTGTCCGGCCATGATGTGGGGATGGTCGTAGCTGATTGTACAAGCTTACAAATTAATCATAACTAGAAAAGAACCAGGCCTGTGATGGTCAGTGATTTTACAAAAGCTAAAAGTTTGTATTTACCGATACCTTCTCGTGCCATGGACTGCTATTTTCGGAATTCGGAGCTACCACGAAGCTAAGTCTCTGGTGATTAAGGACTTGATTTCTTAACGCTCACGACTTCGTCCGCCCTCTTTAATTCGGCCCCGTCGCGAATTCCATTTTTAGAGGAAGTCAATCTACCTCTCTGCCAAATTTCATCTTAGTAGGTATGTCAAGTGGTTTTCGATATTTCATATTAAGTCACCTTTATCTTATAATCATTTGGATTAGATTTAGATTTAATAAAATTTTAAATTTTATAGAGCAGTTAAAATAACGCTAGTCTAAACTAGTGTTAATTTCTACGCCTACCACGCATATGGTCGTACGCGTTTGCACGGCTCCGGCGATTAGGCAAAATTTTGGTACTTCAGCTTTATCTGAGATAAAAGGTGTTTTAAGTATTTTCAGAGACAATTTCGCAATTATTTTCTATCAAGTAAAGTTATTTATAAATACCTACCATCAGGTCAGAAAGACGACCTTTTACAACCACAAATTTATTCAAAATTATATTAGTTATAGATTTTACAGACAGCCGCGTTCATTCAGCCTGATTTATCTGTACACAGCGCCTTAATCTTCAATATCTACATGAATTCTGCGATGGATGATGATTTCCTCTAAATAGTTTCTTTTATCTCGAATTAATTATCACTTACGAGAACCTATTTAAAATCTTATAAGGGAGGTGTTTCAATTTTTATTTACCCATTTATATACGTGAGTCCCTTTTCCTTAGCCAAAGACATGGCGTGATACTTGGCTTCTTTCATGTCATGGCCGTGAACTATGACATTGGCACCATAGGAGCGACAGTTCTGAATCTTCATAATTGGAGCTACGTTGGGCATCACCACGGACACGGGGATCTTGAGCTGGTTGGCGTGATAGCTCAGAGCTTGTGAGTGGTTGCCCAGAGATGCCGATATCACTCCTCGCGCCTTATTCTCCGGTGACAGCAGGAGTAATGCGTTACGAGCTCCTCTGTCTTTGAAACTGTAAAAGTAGAACAATTAGAAAAAATATTACAAAATACATATTTTTTTTTCATAAATTGTTTTTGTAACGTATAGGTATAATGTGGAATTGGTAATAATTTTATTTTAATACTGACCTACCGGTGTGCTGAAGGAAGTCATTCTTGAGGTAAATATCCATACCATATTTGGAGGACATGTGAGATTTCTGTGAATTAATTTATATTTATTTATTATAAATTAATTAACTTTTTTAAATTTAATTATTCATAACTTCATTTTAGTTTTACTGTAGGTACCTAAATATTATTTATTTCATTTTTTTTATTGAGAAATAATACATTAAGGAACTTAAGCTAACCCTTATCCTAATAACTATACAAATCATGCCCACGTGGAATGGTGGCAAGAATACTGGTTGCAAACAAATTGATATATTTATAAATGATTTTTTTAAAGATATTCAGCTACATTAGAATCTTAAATCTAAAGCTACTTATGCGACATGGATGAAAAAATGTGGGCGTTAGAAAGTTTCACTTTTAAAGGTATCGATTACCAAAAATCTATTCCAAACTTACCACGCAAGGCGTTTTAGTAATCCCACTTTGTATCCTAAAGGATGCAGCGGATACATCCTCGAAGGATATCCTCTGCGGGTGCTCTTTGTCACACATGGGGTCGAATTCGACCGTCTGAAACACCATTTTGTTAGCTCTTATGTGTTTCCTGTTTCACCATGTCCCGCGTCTGACTTAACTAATACTGAAAAATGTTTTATATATGTACCTAATATATCATCGCCTGATGTTGATATAAGAGAGGTCAGAGGTGTAATTTCATCATGAAACGTATAGATAAGTATCGGTTGCCTCCCTAATTGCGTTGTCGTTATCAAATCAGCTTAAAGCTGGTTTCAGAAAGATTAGAAATATAAATTATATCGTAGAAACCATCGATATAAATCGTTAGATGGGCCACTCCATACTAAAGAACGCACAATTATATGTCATTACCCAAAGACGTGCACTCGCATCTTATATTAGTACGTAACAAGCGCATGCGGTGATTGGACGTGGACTTAAAAAAATGTTTACTATTTTTATATTTTAATCCCTTAATTATGCCTTCGTGTTCATTTTAGAAGTGTAAAAACACAAGCCACAACATGAATAAAGAGAAATGTGTTACGAGTGATGACGTACTCAATGTGCGAAACCAATGACAATTCCGCGATGCTTTGAGGCCCATCTAACGATCTACGATCGATGGTAGAAACTATATCAAAACCGTACCATATGGTTACACGTGCAATGCTTCTGATTTTGTTGAAGTATAACTTCTGAAAGCACCAGGGGCGTAGCTACCGCCGTATCAGACGTATCTATGATACGGGGCCCCCGGACTACATGGGCCCCTTACGTGTGAAAGCAACATTGATCTTTGTTGTCTTGATTAAAATACGAAATGCAAAAATATATAACATCTATGTTAATATTATAAACTAGCGGACGCCCGCAAACTTCAATCGCGTGGAAATCAATGTAAATTTTCAAGCCCTATTTCACCACTTTATGGGTTGAAATATAAAAATTTTTAAATCACATTATATTTCGTATTTTTTTATGATTTATTAACAAATTTTTAAAACTGTAACTCTAAAAATGAAGACTTTCCATAGAACTTTCAACCTCTATTTCACCCCCTTCTTATTTTATTTTATGGTTTTAAACCGAGCAAAAGTTTTATTTGAATTCATTCAGTAGTTTCAGCGTGATGCCCGAATAACAAAAAAAGACGGACAGACAGACAAAAAAACGAAAAAAAATATTTTTAGCTTCAGTATCGATTACAAAATGCCCCCCCGACAAAATTTTTTAAAATATATTTAATGTACAGAATGTAAAAAATTTACTTGTTACAGTTTTATTATAAGTTCTAGATGGCGCTAATAATCCTTTATGCCAAGGTAACGAATTTGACCAATTTTATTATAATGTATAGATATAGACGTGAAAGTAAGTCTGTCTGTCTGTTACCTTATTACGGCTAAACAGCTGAACCGATCAAGATGAATTTTGGTAATTGGGATCTTGGAGCAAAACATAGCGTACTTTAAAATAAAAAATAAGGGGGTGAAGTGGTTGAAAGTTTGTATGGAAAGTCCTTCATTTTTAAAGTTAAAGTTTTAAAATTTTGTTCATAATTCATAATCTCTTTCGTCACAGAATACTTGAAATGTTTTGTGTTATTTCAGACCTGAGTTATCGCGAAATTATAAGAAATCCTGAGAAATCAAAAACTGAGATATTGAAGTGAATATTTTGTTAGGGTAAATCAAAAAATAAAAAGATTTTTTGGTATTTTCCACTCGCCTATTGGGTTGGGAAATAAGTAAAATTTCTCCTAAGTAATTTTGATAAGTACAGGGCCTTTCCAAGGCAAGCTACGCCACTGGTAAGCACGCTGGACTTGGGGAATAAGCTGCTGAATGCGCTACGAAAAATGTAATCGGACGAGCATATATTGGGCCGATGGACGTTGGGGTCCCAAGGTGCTGGAATACCCTGCACCGGAAAGTGCAGTGTTGGTCGACTCCTCACAGGTGAAACAAGAACAGCAAGCGGATTGCATAGAGCCGCTCGTTGGATGCTGGTAGCTCGAGACGAATTTGTTTGGAGGTCCACACAAGAGGCCTATGTCTAGCAGTGGATGTCCATCGGCTGTTAATGATGATGATGATGATGATGAAGATGATGATGATGATGATGATGATGATGATGATGATACTGAAAAAAAAGCCGATATCTTCGATTTAGACCAGTAAGCCTATTAATAATAAAATATAGGTAAATAAAAACTGCCCTTTTACTTATTTATTAATAACTAGCAGATGTCCGCGACTTCGTCCTCCTTCGTTAGACCTCCTTAGTCCAGCCCTATCGCAATATCCGTTCCTAGCGGACCTATGAACTACCTTCCTGCCAAATTTCAACTTTGTACGTCAATTTCGCATTTTGAAATTACTAGCTACCCGCCCTGGCTTCGCATGGGTGCAATACTGATATGGGATATAGGGACAGAGAAAGCGATTTTATTTTTTATAAGTAGTGAAGATTTACAAGTGGTAGACATGTTATTTAAATAATCTAGTTATTTCTGATTAATTATTATTGATGTTTTAGACTTTAAACAAGCAATAAATCTGAAATACTAGTTTCATATCTTATATAATTATTAAGCAAAATTATAAACAATAACATTAATACTGTTTACCTTTTGATATAATATTGCTGTCTGTGTCTCTGCTAGTTTTACGTCTAAACTACTGAACCGATATTGATAAAATGCAGTTTAGTTTTAGAAATTCGGATGCATTGTACGTATACCAGAAAATCAAAATTTAAAGTTATTTTATTAATGATCTAGTGATTATTAAATACTTACGGAATGCCTGTTCGCATACTGTTCCATCAGCACTAATTAGCTCAATTAACTTAGGAATTTAAATTTGAAATTTCGTATGAACCAACGCGTCTGAATCGCACGCACTGCAGTCTGTTTACTGTTTAAACTATATAACTATTAAGTATGACCTCTTGCTTGATAAGTTTTTTTTCATTTAGGTATTGCGTATGTTGATTACGAAAAGCATCAGCTAATAATTACTTTGTTATGGCGTTATCTTAGGTGTTTTCATTATCCAGATAGTGTGTTTAAGAAAATATTTTTAGATGTTTTCAATCTTGATACGGAACTGTGATGACGTATTCTTATGTTTTGTCGTTTTCATAGCACATTATATACACTTTTTTTTTTCTGTTTGAGTAAGTGCCGTTAGCTCTCAAACCACTACGGCGTTACCGGGGAGTTTGGGAGAACGCAGAAGCATCGCCATAGGAGATCCGAAGGCTGAAATAAAGACAGAGGACGGAACGACTTTCTAAGGGCGTCTGCTATGAGACTCGGACCTCGGCCGTTTAGGAAGGGATAACCTTTGCCTGAGTGAATAAGTCCGGACGCCAAGTGCTCGTGAGTTCGTGAGTTAAAAAACTCAAGCTCGTGAGTTAAAACTTAAAATACCCACGTCCGGATGACCGCCGGCGAAGACGCTGTGTAGCTTGTGTTTATGTTGCCTGGAAAGCATTGTCGGTAGTCATGTCTATTAGCAGACTCAAAAGTGATTACAAAAATAAGAAAACTAATGTCGAACAAAGGTTCACAACATTTGTCAGGACAACTTAATTAACAAATCAAACTGTAACCAAAATAAGACCCTAGAATGGCAGAGAATGACCTTGAATGAAGTCACGCACTTGTGAACGTCGTGTGTAGGGTTAAAGGATCCTTTGACCGTTAACAAACACTCCCCTTTTCCACTCAAGTCACTCTCCCCGCCTATTCCAAGTAATCCATAAAGAATTACACAACAAGAGATGTGGACGGCTCGAACGCCACGAGCACACTGAAGCCGTCCGTACCGCAAGTCGTTGCAACGCGGCGATAACTTGTCGTCGTCTAGATCGTAAAGGACGTTTTTGGGACGCCTCTGCTTGCAGTTATTTTTGGGCGGTAAATCTCTAAAACTCGTAAAATACTAAAGTAGTCCGAACTAGGCAAAATGTAAGTACAGTAACCAGTTAGCAGTTACCTTAGACCTTGTCCAGAAGGGGCGAATTCGTCGCGAATCGTATCGCGCGAATTCATACGCGCGTTGTCGAAGTACTAGACATCAATACATCGCGTCCACAAGCATCGCGCGAATCCAAAATAAGTACGTAAATCGCGTGCACTACGCCAAACTCTCGACTCGTGCGTGATTCGCGAGTATTGCGCGCGAGTCGAGATAATAAGGACGCCTTGTTGCGTCCACTTAACGCGCGAACTCTAGAGCGAGTTCACGTTCAACTCCATGTTTCATACTGAATTCCTCCCCAAATACTCGCGCGTTGATACGCGTTTTGTGGATGCAACGGTCGCGCGTAATACGCGCGAGAGAATCGCGGCGAATTCGCCCTTTCTGGACTGAGTCTTACAAAAAATAGTTCAGTGTAATGACCACAACAACGGTATGCTACTCAATTAAATTATTTGTATAAGATTTTAGATTCCTAATTCTAAAAATATTTTTGTAATAATCCGATCTCAGAGGAACGAAATTTTTTTAAATGATACAGCCATGCTGTGTTATTTTGACACAAATTTGTCTTGGCTGTCTAATGATGATGCGAATTGCGATATTTTTAGTCTATGGAAAAGTGAAAACTTTATTTCTTCATTTGTGGTCTGTGCTTTATTTGGAGTTATGCATGTATACGAAAACATGCCCTGGGAACTTCGAAGAACGTGAAATCTTTATGAAGCAGCGCCATCTACATTCTAGATTTAAGATTCCAGGATAGTAAATATAATTACATAGATGTGTACGTACTAGAATGTTTTTAGAGATTAAACCCGTGTAGATTCCTCCACGAAAAAAGCGCGGGAACGTTTGAACTAAGTGGGCGCATCTTTTTAAATAATTTTCTGATAAATTGTTTTAAAGTATTTATTAGACCAAATTTTAAGTTTCGGGAGCCCCTTATCATGGGGGGCTCCAGGTTTAAGAGAAAAAAAGAGGCTTCGCCTTCTCCAAGTGGCGGTTCAAGTGACTGTGAAATGGAGCAGGAAAAATTTACTCCCTTCAAATCCAGCAATTATATACGTAAATACTTCGAAAATACACGTAACAATGAATATATTGTATTTTTAACCAGCAATAATCCCGAAAAACCCATAGGAGAAAAAGAAAAACTAAATATTTCGTCTGGAATCAGACAGTATTGTGTTAACGGTGTGAAATATCTAAAAACAATAAATAAATTTAAAGTAGGTATAGTATTTGATATTGCAAATAATGCCAATGTATTTATACAAAATGAAAAATTCCACAAACATGTGAACTTAAATCCTAGTATCCCGGCATCTGCTACCGAGGTCACAGGTGTACTAAGGGGAGTTCCTCTTACACTTTCTAATAAGGAAATATTTAATTTACTAGCTAGTACATGCAACATAATTCAAGTAAGAAGATTAATGTCAAGAGTTAAGTCATCAGAACAATATACATTTCAGCCTACAGGGACGGTAGCAATCACTTTTGCGGCCACCCAGCTACCAGATTACGTTCATTTGGATTCTTGGAGGCACGAGGTAAGTCCTTATATACCTCCTGTTAAGCAATGCCTTAAATGTCTAAGATTTGACCATATTGCAAAGTATTGTAAAAATGCAGTAAAATGCAGTATTTGCACAGAAAATCACAATTTCAAGGACTGTACTATCGATAAAACCAATGCTAAATGTAGCAATTGTGGAGGCAACCATATAGCAGTCTCCGCAGAGTGTCCCATTAAAAAGAATAAAATCAACGATAATAAAATAAAGGCGAGAGCTGTTAAGTACTCAGATTTACTCAATGAAAAGTCATTTCCACCCTTACATAATGATCCAAATAAGCAATTACAAAATGCTTTCAAGTCTGACACCTTTTTAAATTTATTAGTAGAATCAATCATTAAAATCATAGCAACAAAAACAGATAATAATCCAATTAGTACAAATAATATAAAAAACATTCTCCTTGAAACATTCAGTAAAAAGCCATCTTCCAAAAAATAATGGATTATATTAACATAGTTCAGTGGAATGCTCAGAGTTTGCTATGTAATCAACATATTTTAACACAATTTTTATATGAACATGACATTCACATTGCCTTAATATGTGAAACATGGCTTAAGCCAGAAAAAAAATTGAATATCAGGGGCTACAATATTGAAAGAAAAGATATAGGCAGCAAACATAATGGTGTCGCAATCATTATACACAAAAGTATATCATACACAAATATAAACACTTATTGTGACAATGATCATCAAAATATATGCATAGGAATTAAGATTTATGATAAAGAAATAAGTATTATTAGTTTTTATAGCCCACCTAGTGCTAATTTTAACAGAAGTATTTTAGATTCATTAATTAAAAATATTCCAAAGCCTCTCATACTTGGTGGCGATTTTAATGCTAATCACACAGTTTGGGGAAGTTATGATATTAACAGTAGAGGTAGAAATCTTCTTGAGGTCATTGATGATAACAATTTAGTCTTATTAAATAACGGGGAGCTGACAACTATTGGCTCGCTATCTTGGCGCCCTAATGTTTTAGATATATCTCTTGTTTCTCCATCTCTTGCTTTGAATTGTAATTGGTCTGTTCATGATGACCCTCTTGGATCATATCATTTGCCTGTAATTTTAAATGTACTAGTACGACAGAATGATATTGAAGATATAAGAGGTCACAATTTACCAAAATTCCCCAACTATAAAACTATAAATTGGGATATTTTTAATAAAGAAATGCAAGACATGATTTCAGGTTTTAATTTGGAGGAAAATTCGCCATTGGATACATATATGAAATTTATTAACTTAATTCATAAAGTTGTGCAAAAATCTACCCCAAAAAAAAAAATACATAAAAAATACCCAAATAATTTAAAAAAAAAGTTGTGTCTTCCATGGTGGAATAACAAATGTACCAACGCTGTTAAAAACTGTAAGCAGGCATACATACAATTTAAACATGATCCAACACAAGAAAATTACTTAAGTTTTAAAAAATTACAAGCTTTAAAAAAACTAACTTTAAAGAGGGAAAGAGAAGCTAGTTGGCATGAGTTATGTCAATCTTTTAATCGCACCACTCCTTTAACAACAATTTGGACATTTATGAAAAAATTTAATAAAACATATTCTTACAAAAAAAAATTTAACAACAATGACAGAGAGTGGGTTTTAAATTTTTTAAATAAATATACTCCTGACTATGTAAATATAAATAGATTAAACTTTGTTGACAATTCTATTAATCCTACCAACAGCTTTCTCTTAAACCCATTCACAGTTACAGAGTTAAAAACAGCAATACATTACAGAAGAGACACAGCATTTGGTTTAGATGGTATTCCATATATTTTATTAAAAAAATTGGATGATAATGTATTGAGAATCTTGTGTCACATTTTTAATAACTTATGGACAAACAATCTCATTCCTGAAGATTGGAAAGTTGACTGTTTGATACCAATATTAAAACCTCACAAAAAAGAATTTCACGAAGACTCTTACCGTCCAATAACTTTAACGTCTTGTGTTGGTAAAATATTTGAACAGCTTTTAAAACAACGTCTTGAATACTACATCGAAACAAACTCTATCTTGCCTGAAAACCAATTTGGTTTTAGAAAAGGAAAATCTGCTCAAGAAAGTATCAGCTTATTACAACTTGATATTCAGAAATCAATAGCCCAAAAAAAACTTATGGTCTCTGTATTTCTTGATATAGAGGGAGCATTTAATAATGTAAATTTGGAAATACTGTGTAATGAACTTTCCAGCATTGGATTACCTAAAAAATTGATTAATTGGATATTTAGCTTCTTGTATGAGAGGAAAGTATTTGTTAAATGGAATAACAGTTTGTATGGTCCTCAATATTCTTCTAAAGGCGTATGCCAAGGAGGAATATTGAGTCCTTTGTTATTTATACTTTACATACATAGAATAAATGTAAATTTAGATCCTTACATCAACAATCTACAGTTTGCAGACGACTTAGTAATTTATTCAACTGGAAATTCCATAGACCAAATAACAAACAGAATCAATCTGAGTTTACTCAAATTGCAAAAATATTTTAACTACTTAGATATAAATATCAATTCAGAAAAATCCAAAGTAGTTACTTTTGGAAAAAGAACCCTCCCTTTAGCACACATTTATTACAATAATACTTGCATAATGGCAGCATTAGAAGTGAAGTTCCTGGGTATATTACTAACTAGTAATATGTCATGGAACAAATATGTTGATTGCATAGTAGTCAAGGCTTCTAGAGCTTTGAACATTTTGAAATCACTGACCAAAACATATTGGGGAGCTGATCCTAAAATTTTACTTTTACTTTATAAGTCATTAATCCGTAGTCACTTTGAATATGGTTATTTATGTTATGCTTTCAATAAAAACTTATTAAAAAAGCTTGAAGTCATTCAAAACTCAAGTTTACGCCTTATTACAGGAGCCTTCAAAACAACTCCAATTAATATTTTGCAAATAGAATGCAATATTCCTCCTCTATGTGCTAGATTTAATTATTTAAAAAATAAATTTTTGTTAAAAATATACTCATTAAAATCCAATAATTTGTTAAAGAATCTTAAAAGGGCCGAATCAATAATATTGAACACAAATTCCTCATTCTTGCTCCATGGTTTATCTGAGTATTTACAGTTCCTCGAAACCTTTAATATTCACAGAACAGAAACTAACTGGCCATGCTTTGATGGAACTTATGATTCCAAATTTTTTAATATTAATATAGAAATAGATAGTTCTGTTACTTCAAGAGAGACATTCTATGATAAGATTTCAAATTGGCCAAATCACAGAATTATATATACAGATGCATCAAAGAATGATAACAATACATCAATAGCAATTTATGATAGCAAGTCAAAGATAGGCTCTGGTGAGCAAATTGATCACAGTACAAGCATTTTTTCAGCTGAAGCACTTGCAATTCTGTCAGCATTACAATACATTGGAAATCATAAAGACTACACTCAATATTGGACGATTGCAAGCGATAGTATGAGTGTTCTTAAGGCTCTAGTCAGTTGCAGGCTTTATGCTAAAAGTAATTATATATTATATGAAATTAGGAATAAAATTCATCAGCTTTATTTAAATGGAATTGGTATAATTTTGGTTTGGGTTCCTGGACACACAGGAGTGAGAGGCAATGAAAATGCTGATTTCTTAGCAAAAACCATATCAAATTACAACATACAAAACTGTCAAACTAACAAAAGTTGTGCTGCCGTCCCATATACAGATATTCATAACAATTTAAAAAATAGATTTGTAAATGAATGGCAAGAGATAAGGAACTCCCCTGAACATGTAAATAAAGGATTGTGGTATAACTTCAAAGATAATATAAATAAAAAGCCGTGGTTTTGTAAAGATACAATTTATAAGAACAGAAAATACTATACAATAATTTGCAGGTTAAGATTTGGACATTGCCGCATTAATTCACACTTATATCGATTAAAATTAATTGACTCATCATCATGTAACTTCTGCAATTGCAATGAATCTCAGACACTAGATCACATATTCTTTTCTTGTGCATCATTCGGCATACAGCGCCTAATGCTGATTGATCACTTAATCAGTATTTACAAAAAGATAGAAGACTTGCCGCGCTCATTGCAAGATTTGTTAAAAAATCCTCTAAATTATAAATACTTATATCACTTTATTATTAACACAGTTCAAGAAATTTGAATTTAATTTTGATCACGGATTTACGATTTACTTGACATTGACATCACGGAAATACCTACCAAATATGAGAAAATAATGGGCCAATCCCAAAGATACAATACATCACAGATAAGACACTAAAGATAAAAATATGACATTACAAGATTGGATTGGAATAATCGGAAATCGGAAAGTTTATACTTATTAATACAATCAGATGAATCTTCAAAGATTAATATTTATAGAAGAAAATCTATAAGATAACACACGATAGACAAGGCTATGCCTAATAAAATACAAACTCAAGAAAGAACTTCATTGACGTCTGAACAGGCTGTATGGTCAACGATCTTTGCCTGTCCCAAAGTTGGGGACAAATAAAAAAAAAAAAAAAAAAAAAAAAAAAATTAAACCCGTGTAAGTACGGAAAAAAAACCGAAAAAAAAGAATTATTTATCCTTTTAATTTTGACGCGTAATAGAAAGAATGTGTTTGTATTTCTAAAGCAAAGGGATTATTAAAGAAAAACAGTAAGTGTACATTAATTTCAACGATTTTCCACATAGTCATTTGGCCTAGTGGTGCATAACAAAGGTACAATATAATAATCCTGAGATCGAGCCCGGGGGTAACGAAGGAAAACTTTTTGTCTTTTTTTTTTTGTTTTTCTCAATTGGTTTCTTCAACTATTACAAAATCAAAAATGTCTCTCCTTTACAAAAAATATGCATTATTATTTTTATACTTTTTACTATACTAAAAATACCGTATCTAGTCACTAGATGGCGCTATCACATTCGTTCCGAAAAAAGTTCGAGTAGCCTATCTATTTCCACACTGTAATCTTTGTACGAAAATCATTGTCGTCTGTGACGAAAATCGTCGAATTTTAATTAAATCGTAGAAAATTAGAAATTAGGAAACACATTACTAAAAACAGAAAGCCGAAAAGTATCTCGTAGTTTAGTAAAGCTAAAATCACGTTGCTATTTATCTCGTGAAACGTGAAGTGTTGCATGAATTTTGTGGTAATTAAATTATAGAATAATATTAACTGATCTTAGGTGTTTCCTTTTAACGGTGGAGACTGGAGTAGTTTATAGTGAGCTCAAAAAGCAGTATCAGTTGAGGACTACTTGTATTTATTGTATTCGTGACGAAGAACGACACACCAACGATGCGGTGCTGCGTGCCTTTCTGCAAAAATACTTCAGATAATGTGTCGACATCTGAGAGAAACGGAATTACCTTTCATGCGTGAGTACAATTATTTATCTCATGAATTTCGGCCATAGACGTCAACCTCACAGACAACTTTACAAGTCTTGGTCAACCAGTCTTATTCTGTCTACTAAGATCTAAAAGCTACCGTAATGTGTGTAGGTAAACTTGTGTATATCGTGAATGTTCACCTCCAGCTTACCCAGTGAAGGCAATCTCCGTACTGCTTGGCTCAGAGCCCTCGGCACACAAGACCATCACCTGCCCGACCCTGCTGTGGTCTGCTCCCAGCACTTTCTGGAGGACGACTTTTGTACAACAGAGCGTTGTGTGAGACAGATTAATTCTCATGCTATTCCTTCAACAGTGCAGGTCAGTTTGTTATGTTTTTATTTGTGAATTTAGATCAAAATAGTGCTAAGACATACTTATAGCAGCATTCCTGATATGCAAGTTATGTAAAAGTAACTTGTAGTATATTTACAGATGTGCATGATATGCCTGGACTCTGACAGCAAGCTGTTTCTAATGAGTAAACACAAGTTGGAGGAGGCATATCAACAGCTGACTGGACTGTCTGTGAGTTGACAATTTCATTGTATCTACTATGTGATAAAACTGTTGAGGGATATAGTATTTTTTTCCTTACATGGCAAAAAAGGTAAACAAAGATCCGTCATCACGACATTCACATATTTCTCACAAACCGTCCGTTTAAACTAAATCATTTATATACACATCAGTTCATTTAACGCGCACACCGTGAATTACATAAAAACTGCTTGTAATTAACTATTATATCACATTTATTTCACTAAAAACTAAATCACAACAAGTTTTATTTCTACAGATTAACGAAAATGTTGCGAATTTGACATTTCGTAATGCTAGATTGTCTATGAATTGAAGAGACGGGAAAGATACATGAAATTATAACTTGTCGATAATTATGTACATATTTTTTAATTTTAATATTTGTGTCCTTTGTGGCTTATAAATAAAATAAATGTGTATCTTTATTAACACAGCACCAAAGAATATATTATACTCCATGGAGAAGAAGTAAATCTACATACATGAAAACGTTGGACATAGCAGCGACATTATTTCCGCATACGAATATTTTTTCATAAAGTCAGTGGCAATTTTAAATGGAGATTTTTGATTTTAAAATAGTTGAAGGACCTAATTGAGAAAAAACAAATAATAATTAAAAAAAATATATACAACCGACTTCAAAATATTAACGTACCCACGAAATTAAAAAAGGGAAAAATAATATCATTATATTTTCTGCCAAGCCAGTGTATTCAATCTATTAATTCAAGGTGTACCCTATCGTAAAGATTTTTGTTTCTCAGACATTATTTTTGTCTGTCATGTGTTTTTTCAGTAACGACTTAAGTCAACATCAGACGGGCTTGGCAGCGACTTCAAAATGATCAATAAGTAGAAAATATAATAATGTTATCTTTCCCTTTTTAGTTTCGTGGGTACGTTAACATTTTGAAGTCGGTTGTATTTTTTTTTTTTTTTTTTAAATTTAATTTCTATTGTGCAATCAGCTGCATCAGCTATAAAATTGCTTGAGAGTACTTTATGGCATGTGCAGCTGACCTTCCATTGAGGGTCATGCTGGCTAATTTACTTTGTTATTGATTTTTTTTTTATATTTATTTTTTTAGGAAATCCCATATGTATGCGCGCTTTAGCCTTCGAACATCCATTGGGACACTGAGGGCAGTAGCAAGTTTGTTTTCATGGATAATGATGCGATTTTTATAGCTCATTGATCTGAGTTCAACCTCTTCCTTGATTGTTTTTATGTCTAGATACTCATGCAATTCCGATATCTTGGTGAACCATGGAACATTTGTGATGGTTTTTAGAACTTTATTTTGGAATCTTTGTAATATTTCCAGGTTTGAGTTTTTTGCTGTGCCCCATAGCTCAATGCCATAGGTCCATACTGGTTTTATTACTGTTTTGTAAATGAGCAATTTATTACTGAGCGAGACATGCGAATGTCTTCCCATAAGCCAGTTGAGTTTCCTAAAGCTTTGATTTAATTCATCGCGTTTTTTTACTATGTGTGTTCTCCATGTTTGTTTTTTGTCCAAGTGTATCCCAAGATATTTTGCAGTGTCGCTATGGGGGATGATATCTAGTCCCAATTTTACAGGAGTACACTCGTCCGCTCGCAAAGTAAAGGTCACATGTGTTGACTTGGTAGAACTAGCTTTGATACGCCATTTAGTCATCCATGAGTTTATCTTATTCAGGTGTTCTTGCAAGATATTTGAAGCCATGTGTGCGTCTTTGTTGTTACACAATACCGCTGTATAATCAGCGAATGTAGCGGTAAGTACATTTTTTGAGACGGGAATATCAGCAGTGTATAATAGATAGAGTGTGGGTCCCAAAACGGAACCCTGAGGAACACCTGCTTTGATATCATGAAAGTTCGAGTACGCGTCATTAATTTTTACTCTGAATATTCTTTGTTTTACATATGATTTCAATAATGTAAAAAAGTTGTGTGGGAGACAATGCTTGGCTTTAAATAGCAATCCATCATGCCAGACTTTGTCAAAAGCCTGTTGCACATCCAAAAACACTGCAGAGCAGTATTGTTTATTTTCCAAAGCTTCTCGAATTTTTTTTGCTACTCTGTGTACTTGTTCCACAGTGGAATGTTGGCTTCTGAATCCGAATTGATGCTGAGGAATAATTTCCCTTTCATGCATAATAGTTTTTAAGCCTGGACAGAGTTATTTTTTCAAATACTTTGGATAATGTTGGTAGTAGGCTTATGGGTCTATAGGATGTAACTAGATGCGGTGGCTTCCCCGGTTTTGGAATCATAATGATTTCGGCAATTTTCCAAATAGACGGGTAGTGGGATGTTCTCAAGATTCCATTAAAAAGTTGAGTCAAAAACACAATCGCTTTCCTTGGAAGTTGTAGTAGTACTTCAGCCGTTATTAAACAGTATCCCGGTGCTTTGTGAAGTTCAAGTTCTTTTATTACTCTACAGACTTCTCTAAGAGTGCAGCTTTTTATTGGTAAGCCTAGTTGAAGATCACAATCCAAAAACTCGTCGACTTCTCTATCAGTGTCTGGGTTACCGTTATTAGGAGTAAAAACTTCACCTAGAAATTTGGCAAAGGCTTCTGCACGTTTACCATCTTTTCTAGCCCAGGTATCATTCTCCAGTTTTAGTGGGTGTTTTGTGGTTATGGGTGCAGCTTTGCTTGTTTTAACAGCTCTATAGAGTGAGTATTCATTGCTTTTCGTTGCAGTTGTATTTTTTCATAATATTTTTTTTTTTATATTTTTAATATACCTAATAAATAAATCAATCCATATGAAATTCAACCTAAAATCCACCCATCTGAAAGTCGGAATTTTCGGTTAGTTATATTATTGTTAGTCATACACTACTCAGCAATCAGCAATAATATAACAACCAAACAACAAATAAATAACAAGACTAACAATTGCAAACGAAACAAATAAGTAATGATGATATGGAACAAACATTGACACGACCTCACTGTGAGCATGGAAGCGACAATGTGGCACTTTTTGCTCGCAGTTAACTCATCCTAAACCGAGCTTAACCGATCGCGGCGCGAGTGCTCCCGAATGTTTGTAATTATATAGCACGATCAAAAATTATTAAAAAACCGATAAACCGATTCTTCAACCACTTGCAAAATTTTTAAATTAAGAATAAAGAAAACAATACACGAATACGACTTGAATATTATGATTGCTGGATCAGAAAAATAAATAAAAGATTTGAAATACTAATGGAAAAAAATTTATTACTTTTGTTTCGCAACATGGTGAGATTTTTATTTTTCTGGTATACGTAAATCGTGATAGTCAGAGTTATTAGGATATTATATAAAGAAGTTTGAGAGATAGTGATGTACAAGGGGCCGAAACTTTAGTACAAAGGTTTTTGAATAGATGACATTATGCGGTAATAAATTTAGTAGGTTCTAGAGCTAGAAAAATGTTACGAATTATAATTAGAGACAGACAGTAAGCGTACATTAATTCCAATTATGTTCTACATAGTCATTTGGACTAGTGGTGTACAACCAAGGTAAAAAAAGAAAGAAATAATAATCTTTAATTCAATAGAAAAATATTTTTGTCGCTTTTTTGTTTTTCTCAATTGTTTTCTTCAACAATTTAAAAATAAAAAATTTCCATTATAAATTGCCACTGACTTTATTTCAAAAATATTCGTATGCGGAAATAATGTCGCTACTATATCCAACAAAATGAAATGAAATGTTAATGTTTTTTAACTTTTGTATCTTTTGTAATTTTTAAAAATGTAAACTGTAAAATTTTTGTAATTTATGTACTTGGAAATAAAGACTATATTATTATTATTATTATTATTATTACTATATCCAACATTTTCATGTATTTCATGATTCACTTCTTCTCCTTGGTGTATATCTTCTTAAAATGATATTTAATTTCCTAAAATGCACACAACTGAAAAGTTGGAAAACGAAACGAATATGGAACGTATTCGTTTTTTAAGATGACGTATAGTAACGGATATTTTAGTTTAGTTATTTCAGATATAACGATACCTACTTGATATCGTTACGATGCCCGCGGTTAACTTCTCAACCCTACTGATTGTCTTTGGTTCATAGTCAGCCATTATTGTTGTTTAAAATTGACATCTAAGAAAATTTCAAGTATACCAGTTAATATTATTTATACAAACAGACAGAAACAAGTGACTTCTGTTGTGTAATGTAGTCTCCACTTCTCTGACCACACCTGTATTGTCAGCCTTTGCTAATTCTGTGCAGTTGTTTCAGCTGTGTGGTGGAACAAACCTGAAGCAAACGCTCTGTGTGCTGTGTGCTCAGAGATTGATTAACTTCAGCAGATTTAGAGACTTGTGCTTGAGAGCCCATTCACTGATGACAGACTTACTTGAACAAGATGAATTTGTGAGTATTTAGTAATAACAATTGACTAGTTTCATCCTCTCTTAAACCTGACATACTTGTTGTCCTCAATCTGCCTTGTTGCCCCAGTGTATTTGCCGGATCCTGATGTTCTAGGTTTGAGTCCCAGCTCTCATAGCATATAAATGATTTCTTTCAACAAATTGTCTGTAGCAGCTAAGAGTTGGGAAGTTGTTGTTGTTGGTGGTGGTGGTGCATCAGAGAGCATGTCAAGCCATTGGTTAATCAACATTATCATCACGATGATGACATCTTCTTACCTTCCGTTGGTGAACTATCCAAGGAACTAAGGAAAGTAAACAGTGCAATTGTTTCAGATTACTATACAACATAAGGAATTGATGAACTGCGCAACAAAACATCTGCGGTGTAACTTAACGCGGACAACATTACGAGCTGACTGCTGTGACTTGTACATAGATCACACTGATGAAGAGGCACAGACAGCAGCAGAGGAATCTGTGGTGGGAGATGTTGCAACACTTGTGAAGCGTGAAGACAGTTCTGACTCCATGTCAAATGCTGATAACTCAGAATTGGTACATGAAGATGACACTCAGAGAGACAATTCCAACAATGAGTGTGTATCTGAAGATAAATATTCTGGCATGAGCATAAAGTTGGAACCAATGCTAGTGGTTGAAGCTATATGTGAAGCTCCAGTGTTCTGCTCCACAGTCACAGAACGTGTGGCCAAGACAGAGAGTACAGTAGTTTACATAAAAAGTGAAAGTACCGTCTTCGGGTGCACATTATGTTATGAAGACTTTGTGCAAGAAGATGCATACAATGAACATATGAACATGCATCTCCAGGTGAGACTGTAGCCCACTTCATGGTGGTGCTATGTGACCGCTGTGTATCTAACATACTTCCTCTGTGGATGGACAGACATGTTGTGAATGAGTTTTGTATTTCACAGAACGGCGCATGTGATGCATCACAAGTGTGCGAGCCTCGTGCAGCTGTGAGCCGCAGCGGTGACTCACTCGTGCTGCAGAACAAGTCAGTATACAACGACACCAGTGTCATAACACTGCTTGCATGCAAGCATGCAACGTATGACAGCTTCTGTTTGTACAGTTCTATAGTAGAGTAGCAGTTATATTGTTGTTTTAAGCACTTGTTGTTCAGAACCCTGCACTCACTTCATGTGGAGCGCTAAACACTAGCAAACTCACATTCTGCTGCAATGTTTCACAGGACAGGAAGTCAGAGGCTGAATGATACACCTCCCGCAGCTGCAGGCTGCGCTCAGGCGACAGGTGAGACAAGAGTTTTTGCGTCATATTGATTAATTACGGGACACCCTGTATATATAAACTTTGAGCTATATTGTGAAAAGCGAAGCTGTTGCTTACTTCATAATGACCTTTTGCATTATTCAAGTGTTATTGTAAAGACAGGAAGAGTAGGGCATGTTCGTTATACATCAAGGTCTAAATCAAGACTCAAAATATAATTCTGATTTAGTATTAGCATCATTCATGGGGTCTGCTACTTTAAAAGAATAAAATATCAGCTAGGGCCTCGTCCTTTTACATTTAAATGAGCTTCATTTCCCCTCGACAGTCGTGTTTTTTTTTTTAATAAATAAATATACTTAAACAATACACATCACTATCTAGCCCCAAAGTAAGCATACAGAGTAGCTTGTGTTATGGGTGCTAAGATAGTTGATATTATAATATTAATATATAATTATATACTACATATAAATACTTATATAATGTATAAATACACACAGACACTGGAAAACACTCATGCTCTCTCTCATCACACATATTTTCCAGTTGTGGGAATCGAACCCACAGCCGTGGATGCAGAAAGCAGGGTCACTATCCACTGCGCCACGCGGCCGTCATGTACTATTAGTTGAAAAATTGACAAATGACAAGTAGAGTATATTGTTTCAGTCGCTCCACTGTCCGCGAGACTTGCGGCAAACGACTACAAAGTGCAGGCAACTGAAGAAGCAGCTGCGACCTGGAAAAGTGAACAAATCCTTGAGACTGACATTGGCGAAGAAAACCAGTTGTCTCAAAGCAACACCAAAATAAGTGCTAAGCCTTACTCTTGTGACACATGCAATTATAAAACTGGAAACAAATGTCATTTATTAACACATAAAAGAAAACACACTGGTGAGAAACCTTACTGTTGTGAGATTTGCAATTGTAAATTTGCACGGGACCAGGAATTAAAACGACATAGAATAATCCACACTGGCGAGAAGCCTTATGCCTGTGAGACATGCAGTTATACAACTACAGATAAAAGTAATTTATTAACACACAAGAGAACCCACACTGGCGAAATGCTTTATTGTTGTGAGACATGCGATTATAAATTTGCACGGGAATGTGATTTAAAAAGGCATGAAAGAACCCACACTGGTGAGAAGCCTTATTCTTGTGACACATGCAACTTTAAAACTGCGCAGAAAAGTTACTTAATTAAACATAAAAGATCCCACACTGGTGAAAAGCCTTATTCTTGTGACTCATGCAACTTTAAAACTGCGCAGAAAAGTTACTTAATTAAACATAAAAGATCCCACACTGGTGAAAAGCCTTATGCCTGTGAGATATGCAATTACAAAACTCCATGGAAAAGTTATTTATTAATACACAAAAGAAACCACGCTGGTGATAAGCCTTATTCTTGTGATATGTGCAATTATAAAACTGCAGAAAAAGGTCAATTAATATGTCACATGAAAACTCATACTGGTGAAAAACCTTATTCTTGTGATATATGCAAGTATAAATGTCTACGGAAACGTGATTTAGAAAGGCATAAAAGAACCCACACTGGTCCGAGGCCTTACTCTTGTGAAATGTGCAATTATAAAACTGGAAACCAATCTAATTTATTAACACATAAAATAAAACACACTCGTGAGAAGCCTTACTGTTGTGAGATATGCGATTGTAAATTTGCACGGGACCAGGATTTAAAACGGCATACAAGGACCCACACTGGTGAGAAGCCTTATTCTTGTGAGACATGCAGTTATAAAACTGCAAACAAAAGTGATTTAAAAAGACATAAAAGAACCCACACTGGTGAAAACCCTTTATCGTGAGAGAGAAGCAATGCTGTGAATGTTACTGATGTTGTATAAAACAATGTATGTCATAATTTTTTACCAAAAAAAATGGAACTGACTTCAAAGATCTATTTCAGTTATTTTGATTTTAACTAAACCAATATTCATGAAAATGAAATGGGACCAATCTGGAAGTACTTTAAACAGAGTTTAAAAGTACTTCCAGATTGGTCCCATGGTGATGGTGGTGGTGATTGGTGTTTTGATTATTATTCCACATGAATGTGTTGATTAGTCTTCATTTAATACTATGTATAATTTTTTTTAAAGAATATTTGCCATATCTTTTATTATATGACCAATATTCCCATTCCCCTCCAACTAGTCGACAGAGACTGCTAGGAGTGGGTACGACAATAGACCAATGGGGCGGGGATCGAACCACCACCCCTCAGTGATGAGTCTGACCGCTTCACCGTTGAGCTATTGAGGCTTTTTATTATAAATAGTGTTGGAGTTTTCTTGCCTTTTTTTCTCAGCAGTTAGTAAGTTATGAACGGGCTCAGTAAAAGAAAGTATAACAATGGATAAATAAAGATCATTTTAATTTTAATTTACCATTTTCTTTAATTTATGAAATACCCTCTAATAAGTAATGATTAACCCAAGTAGTCAGTTTAAATAAGTAGTAATGTTATTATCAACCCATATTCGACTCACTGCTGAGCTCGAATGAGGGGTTAGACCAATAGTCCACCACGCTGGCCCAATGCGGATTGGCAGACTTCACACACGCATAGAATTAAGAAAATTCTCTGGTATGCAGGTTTCCTCACGATGTTTTCCTTCACCGTTTGAGACACGTGATATTTAATTTCTTAAAATGCACACATCTGAAAAGTTGAAGGTGCATGCCATGGACCGGATACGAACCTGCATCCTCCGGAATCGGAGGCAGAGGTCATATCCACTGGGCTATCACGGCTATCTAAATAAGTAGTAATAATAGTAATTTATTATTGAGACAATAATATGCACTTCCTAGCTACAGTTTTACTCGTTATTAGTAGTGAACTAGCGGACGCCTGCGACTTCGTCCGCGTGGAATTTAGTTTTTCACAAATCCCTCGGGAACCATGGATTTTTTGAAATGAAAAAGAAGACTATATGTTACTCCATGCTATAATATATCTCAATACCAAATATCAGCTAATTCGGTACAGTAGTCGAGGCGTGAAAGAGTAACAAATGTTCATATCATCAAAATCATCAGTTTTCGCCAATCTCGGGAAACCATAGAATTTTTCGGGATAAAAAGTAGCCTATGTGTTAATCCAGAGTAAAATCTATTTCCATTCCAAATTTCAGGCAAATCGCTTCAGTAGTAGCGGCGTTAAACATCCAAACAAACATCCATACAAATGCATTTATAATAGTAGTAGGATTTAGTTATCCTGACATTTACTTAATTATTTATCAATTGATTTATATTTAACATTATAGCTATTTTCTGCTAACACGCTACCTATATACCTATTGTTAAATGGTGATAAACTAAAAAAAAGATAAACCTGGCTGAGTTTGTTGTGGGCTCTTTACAGACCAAGGCGATCTCGTAATTTGGAACCCTCGTTATTTTAATTTTAAGTTTTCGAGTAATTATTATCACCATTATCTTAAGTTTAATATTATTACCTAATGTTTCGAAAGAGCTTGTAAACTAAGCCTATTTCAAATGAATGAAGTTTGAGTTTGAAAAGTTTTGAAAGACAATAAAACTTTGATATCCATTCACTTTGATATCCAGGGAATTTGGCAAATAGACATTGATAACACTGCTCTATACGCATCTTTGTACTCCAAAATACTAGAACTCAGAACCATAAAGCCAGTATATAAAAAAGCTCTACACGTCAACGTCAAGTCAAGTCAACTTATCTGTCAAATGTATACCTACTATAGTGATCTGTGATGCTTATGCCATAATTTGTGAGGTTGTTTTTTTCGTCAAACGATTCTCCATTCGATTAGTTATTAATAAATATTTCAAATAATATTATATTCAGATGTAGGTCGATCCACCAGAGTGTATCAATATTATTACATTGATATTTAATGTGTTAATTTTCATTCGATATACCAAGATCGCTGACTATAAAACAAAACAAAAAAAAGAATAATATTTACACAAGTTTGAAGTTAGAGGTTTTAGTGAAAATAAGATGCCGTACGCCAACCAACCATCTGTGCATATAACCGAATTAACCGACGACAACGTGAAGTTTGTCGTTGAAGACACCGAACTAAGTGTCGCAAACAGTATGCGACGTGTGTTTATTGCTGAGACGCCGACAATGGCCATCGACTGGGTGCAGTTGGAAGCAAACTCCACCGTCCTGAGCGACGAGTTCCTCGCGCACCGCATAGGTCTAATCCCGCTTATATCTGACGATGTTGTAGACAAAATTCGTTACTCCAGAGATTGTATGTGTCCAGATTTCTGCACCGAGTGTAGTGTAGAATTTACACTAGACGTCAAATGCACAGGAGATCAAACTAGGCATGTTACTACAGCAGATTTAAAGTCAAGCGACCCTCGGGTTGTTCCAGTGACTTCCCGCCACAGAGATGAGGACCAGGCTGATTATGGAGAACTGGATGAAATATTAATAATCAAACTGCGAAAAGGGCAAGAGCTGAAGCTGCGGGCTTATGCTAAGAAGGGATTTGGGAAGGAACATGCAAAATGGAATCCTACAGCCGGCGTATGTTTTGAATATGACCCAGATAATATCATGAGACATACTCTCTTCCCGAGGCCTGATGAATGGCCAAAAAGTGAACACACAGAATTAGATGAAGACCAGTATGAAGCTGAATTCAACTGGGAGGCAAAACCTAACAAATTCTTTTATAATGTGGAGTCATCGGGGGCATTGAAACCTGAAAATATTGTCCTCATGGGTATTGTGGTGTTGAAAAATAAACTTCTTAACTTACAAGTGCAGTTAGCACAGGAAACGCAGAATGATGCTCTAGCAATTAATTAAATATAATTGATTTAAATTTAAATGATGTGTTTTCTTTTTATCATACAGCTGTTGTGTCTTGTTATTTATGAGATTATAATCTTCTCTTAGCGAATTTTTTCACATTTGTAACCATTTTTGTAAATAATGATATTTCTATTTACTTTTCATCTAAGTGACCTGTAGAGATGATATATTGTAATTATTTTAATAGGAGTTAAAAAACCTTCAGCTGTACACTCTCTATTAGTGTATTACTCATTTCAGTAGACTCAACATTTCACATGGTAGCATAAATCTATTTTCCTCTGTGCGAGGCAGTAATGTGAGCAAGGTGTAGATATTTTGATACATTTCTTTGTCAACATGAGTACTTTCATACTTTTTCAAATAATTTGAATTGTTTTAAAAGTACAGTTAATTAATCTTATAAAATCTGATATCCAAACTGATTTCATACTCCTATAGAACTTCATAAAATGTGGATAAAATTAGGTAGGTAACTTAGTTCCTTAGCTCCATAGAATTATTAGATGCTTGTACCGACTCGTAAATCTATGCTTAGCTCCATTTAGCTCAGACTTGGATCAGATGAATGTCGAAGTTATGTCACTTATGTTCTCTGTCTATGCTTTTATATTTCTTGATTATTTCTGTTGAAAAATTTAAAAAATAATCAATCAAAAATGATTTTATGAATGTCAAAATAAGTGATACACACTGAGTATACTGAAATAATCATGTAAATTTATTGTAGCTTCAGACTGAATTAAACATTAATGCAAAGTGAAAAAAAGAAAATCTAAATAATTCTAGTAAATAATGGTAAGTTATAGCATTTAGGTTCTTAAAGTGTGTTGTGTATACAGCTACTTATAACATAAAAATTTTAATAAAAAAAATTCAACCGACTTCCAACTCAAAGATTAACCTAAACTAAAAAGGAAAAAATAACATCTTACCTATGTGCTACCTTCTGATCAGTTTGAAGGCGGTGCCAAGCCAGTGATGTTTTAATTAAAGCCGTTTCTGAAAGAACCACAGAAATTTTGTAATTTAAACGGCTTGATGTTGAAGATGTTATTTTTTCGTTTTTAGTTTAGGTTAATCTTTGAGTTGGAAGTCAGTTAAAAATGTAGTGCATTAAAAACTCTTAATTTTTGAAGGATGATCAAGACTTGATATCTGGGAAGCCCCACATACTATCCTTTAATGAAATTAAGCAAGCAGCTGAAAGAATTGAAGATGGGATTATACACACTCCTCTTTGTGTAAGCATAGTCTGACAAGTTCGTTGATAACACTCCCATGATATGCGGGTGACGGCCGGAAAGACTGCGCTGGTGTGAAATCGTGCGTGCGAGGAAGTGACGTGCATCAGTCTTGCGTTTTTCATTCATCGCTACACGCCCCTGCCCCGCAAATAACATCGGGAGTGTTACGAATGAAGTTGCCGAGGTAGGTTTTTAGATATTTTGTCTTTGAAATCTATGAACTGAATTGAAATTTGAATTGAGCTGAATTTTATTTTCATTATTGCAGGAAGCAAAATTAAGCAAATACATGGATTATAAGATTTATTTAAAATGTGATAATTTACAATACACAGGCAGGTAATTATTGAATGAAGACAACTTATTACCTAGTCATTAGATGACAAAACATAATCTAGATACCTATAGTATGCGCCAAACTTCTAGTCCGTTCTGAACATAAGGTGTTTGGTAGCGCAACTACAAAAACAATACTAGGTGGAGATATATTGCAACTTCAGAGTGGACTAGAACTTTGACGCATACTAAACTATCCATCTACTAATTCACTTGTAATATTTTTAGTTGTGCCGAACGTGGAATACGGAATGCGTTCATCGCTCAGCACGATGAAATGTCGCAAAGAGGAGTCATAGTGCCTTCCAGTGGAAATATGGCTCTCGGTGCTGCGTACCACGGCTGTGCTCTGAACATACCGGTAATGTTGGCATGGCAATCACCAAAGAGTATGTAGTCTTATACATATAATCATCATTAGAACCAGTCTATTTATTACAGCCCATCAATCACACATACAACACATCACACATCACATCAACGATATTCGTAATCGCTGTGTGCAGTGCAACTTTTACGAATAGGTAAAATGCGTTTAACTTCAAAGAGTGAATTAGAGTCCACTTCTAAATTGCACACGGAACTACGTATTTTTTATAACCCCGCTGGGATATGATTCATACACTGCGCAGACATACAAAGTTACAGAATAGCGCTGCTGTATTAGTATGGAGAAGAATTCTTCCATTTAATACAATGAGCACTTTACGAATAATGCCTTCCTTAGTTAACGTTTCTTAGTTAAAGTTCCCAAGTTAACAGCCTTGTGCACGCCATTGCATGACCGTTAGGTTACTGTGGTGCTGCCGGAACGCTGCCCGCCGTCGCAGACGCAGCGCTGCGCGGAGCTGGGCGCCGATGTGGTGCTCTATGGGGACACCCTGGAGGACACCGTCAGTTACACCAAGAAAGTCAATCGTGATGGAAAACATATTTTATTGAGGTGCGTTATTTTGAAATCAGGTGACGCGCGTGGTTCCCGTTCCCGTAGGAATACGGGGATAATATATAGCCTATAGCCTTCCTCGATAAATGGTCTAGGTACCTATACCTAACACTGAAAGAATTTTTCAAATCGGACCAGTAGTTCAGAAATACTGGTCTGATTTGAAAGATTCTTTCTTTGTCTGCTTGAACTGTCTGCGCTAATCTCCTGAGATTAGCGCGTTCAAGCAGACAAACAAACTCTTCAGCTTTAAATCATTGGATGGCCCCCCAAAATGAATATGTATTTTAGACAGCAATTTTTTTAGATGTCAGATTCAACGATAATCTTTGGTCAGCATACTTCTGAGCTCAAGGTCTCTAGGGCTGCTAGGCCCTTTTGACTCTGGTCCCGTTGCAAGTTGCAATATAGTTACGCCTTTAATTACTCAAGATGTCAGATTCAAAGGTAATAGTATAAAATCTATGGTCAGATGCTTTCTGACCTCACGGTCTCTAGGACGGGGGGCCCTTTCGACTCTGAACCCGTGGTATTTTGCAACCCCACCTATAGTAACGTCACTTGTCTTGTCACAGTTCCGACGACCCCCTGGTGATGGCGGGCCTGGGCACAGTGGGCGTGGAGATCATAACGCAGCTGCCGGAGGCTGACGCGGTCATCGTGCCGGTGTCTGCAGGCGCACTGCTCGCTGCCACGCTCGTCGCCTGCAAGAAGCTCAAGTGCACGTGTCTCGTTTATGTGAGCCATTGCTAAACGATTTACAGTCCTAAATCAGCCTTTATGCTATTGAAGCAATTGCTTAATCATCATTTTCATCATTATCAGCCGATGGACGTCCACTGCTGGACATGGGCCTCTTGCATGGACCTCCAAGCATAACGGTCTCGAGCCGCCAGCATTCAGCGGTTTCTTGCGATCCGCTTGATGTCTTCGGTCCACCTAGGGGGGGGTCGGCCAACACTGCGCTTTACGGTGCGGGGTCGCCATTCCAGCACCTTTTGCAATTGCTTGCACCCTGGTGGTGGTGCAAGCAATTGCTTGCGACCGAGGAAATAAAACGAGCACACGAAAGTTAAAGTAATTTCAAATTCCGCGCTTTTTGAATTGACATTGATTGATAACCGCCACCGTCATATCTACCACCACCACCATCATAAGTAAGTAAGGTAAGTAGTTAGCTTACATACATTTTTCTTAATTATACTAAATGATTATAAAGGGAGCAGAGAGCGCGAAGGTGCCGACTATGATGAAGGCCCTACAGGCGGGTCACCCGCTGCCGGTGCCCGTGGTCCCCAACATAGCGCAGGGACTCAGCGCCTCGGTCGTCGGGCAGAACGCCTTCGCTACTATCAAAGGACGATTGGATAGAATGGTTGGTTTTTAATAAGTACTTTTTGACGTTTACGAATATCCTGCATTACACTGCGAAACACAAGTTATTAGGCGCAAGGGCAGCCTTCGTAGCGCATCTTATTTCGGATATGTCATAGAGATTGCATCCGATTAAACTATTGCTTATGTAAAAATGTTAGATAGAGAGTAGCTTTTTATTTTCCACAGCATTAAGAAATCATGACCCCAGGGCCCAGGCGTAAGTCACTTACTCGTAGTTAAGGCGTTTCTTGGCAATCCTTATAAGGGTATCTAGAAAAGATAAAAGGTCTCTGGGGTTCTCATGATATCTTGTAGACAATGTGAAAAAAATACCTCCTCCTACCTCCCAATGCTTTCAATCCACAGTCCACAGTTAGGTGCCTACATATCTACTCGTAAATATAGTAGGAGCGTGAGCTGACAAAGCTTTAATAATATGTGGCCCTCCTACTGAACTACTACTAGCGGGCGCACGTGAGTTCGCCCGCCCTTCATCATATCATCATCATCATATCAGCCGATGGACGTCCACTGCAGGACATAGGCCTTTTGTAGGGACTTCCAAACATCACGATACTGAGCCGCCTGCATCCAGCGAATCCCTGCGACTCGCTTGATGTCGTCAGTCCACCTGGTGGGGGGTCGGCCAACACTGCGCTTACTAGTGCGGGGTCGCCATTCCAGCACTTTGGGACCCCAACGTCCATCGGCTCTTCGAACTATGTGCCCCGCCCATTGCCACTTCAGCTTCGCAACTCGTTGAGCTATGTCGGTGACTTTGGTTCTTCTGCGGATCTCCTCATTTCTGATTCGATCACGCAGAGATACTCCTAACATAGCTCGTTCCATCGCCCTCTGTGTGACTCTAAGCCTTCTTATGAGGCCCATAGTTAGCGACCAAGTCTCGGAACCATAGGTCATCACTGGCAACACGCACTGTTCGAAGACTTTTGTCTTCAGGCACTGAGGAATTTCGGACGAAAAGATGTCGCGAAGCTTCCCGAATGCAGCCCAGCCGAGTTGGATTCGACGGTTCACCTCTTTCTCGAAATTGGACCTACCTAACTGGATCATATGTCCTAGGTATATGTATTCGTCTACAATTTCGAGTGCAGCGTTCTCAACTATAACTGGGTGGAGCGATACATGAGCATTACACATTATTTTTGTTTTGCCCATGTTCATTTTCAGGCCCACCTGTTGAGAAACGCTGCTGAGGTCATTGAGCATGGTACTAAGGTCATCCAGAGTCTGTGCCATGATGACTACATCATCCGCGAACCGCAGTTGAGTGATGTACTCGCCATTGATGTTGATGCCAAGTCCGCTCCAGTCCAGAAGCTTAAAGACGTCTTCCAGTGCGGCGGTAAATAGCTTCGGAGAGATCACATCTCCCTGACGCACTCCTCGCTGCAACTGGATTGGCCTCGTAGTCTGATCCTGAATACGGACTGACATAGTGGCGTTTTCGTACAAGCACTTAACGCTTGGATATACCTGTAATCAATTCGGCATCTCTGCAATGACCTTAGCACAGCCCAGGTTTCCACCGAATCGAAGGCTTTCTCATAGTCCACAAACGCTAAGCAAAGCCCGCCCGCCCTTAGACCTTCTTATTCTGGTCCTCTTGCAAATTACGTCCACTAACTATGAAGTACCTCCGTTCCATTTCAACCTGTATGTCAAGAGGTTTGCCTTAAGCCAGAGGCTTAACTTGACATACTGTTTAACACTACCTGGCTATCACAGACATTTCCAAATGGGGGCAAATGTGGAAATGTCTGTGATAGCCGCAGGGAGCATCTGGCCGTAACAGATGCTAATATCCGCAGCCCTGATCAATACGAGTATAACAGTGTCATGTCCTGTCCCCACAGCTAGTAGTCGACGAGGCGTACATCGCCAAGGCCGTGATCAATGTACTGGAGCGCGAGCGTCTGGTGGCGGACGGCGCCGGCGTGTGCGCGCTAGCGGCCGTCATGCAGGGGCTCGTACCGGAACTGAGAGGAAAGCGGTAAACACACAGAAATATGTACAAATAGAGGTTCTATTATCGTTTTTAGGGGGGGTTTTTAAATGAGAAAAAAATGTTAGGTTATTGAGATCACTCGTGTCCGTCTGCCACAATCAAGTTTTTCTAAATGAACTAGATCAATTATGTTGATGTTACTGCTATTAATTCCTACGACTCAAATGCAGAGCTGAAATGGAGGTCGTTTTTGAGGGGCTAAATTAATTGACCCTTACAGATCTCCGAACTTAGGTACTCTACGCAAACCTATCACGTATTTTTGCTACTCTGATGCTTGGAATTGAAACTCTAAAAATGTCCCACGAAGCTATCAGAAAATAGCGCGTGCAGAGGTCTGAGTCTCAGGAGAGAGTCCTATCGTCCTTCTGCTCTTTGTCTTCAACGTTCTCAGCCTTAGGGCCTATCAGGCGATGCTTCCGCGCATGATCCAACGCGGACTCGGCGTCAGTGACCGCCTCTTGCGACCACTGCAAGGGGTTGAACGCATCATTAATGATCCTACCTGGCCTTTGCCTACCACGTAAAAATATTCCACGACAGCTATTTTAGGAAATAGGTAGTATCTACCCATCCAGAACGCCCTTCGAGTAGACACCTTGAATCATTCTGCCCTTTGCTTTCAACGTCTTCAGCCTCCGAGCCCCATTAATCCCCATACTTCGCCGTTCACTCAAAACCCCGGTGGGTTTATAGTGAGCGCGGAAGGATGGGGATTTCGCTGCGGTCCCACTCTGGAGCCTACGTCCAGAAAAAATATCTTAGGAATAGTCTGTTTGTTCTAGCGCGGTTTGCATAATCAGCGGCGGCAACATAGACTCCAACCGATTGTCGCGCACGATCCAACGCGGGCTCGGCGTCAGCGGCCGCCTCCTGCGCTTCGCGGTGGCGGTGCCCGACCACTGCAAGGGGCTGGAGGTCCTCGCCAGGGTCATTGCGGAGGAGCGCGCCGTGTTGAAGAGCTTGATCACTGAACAGATGTGGGTGCACACTGATATCGGGACCACTTGGGTAGGTGTGCTTTGAATGATCATTTATATTAAAAAAGCTTGCATTTTTGTATACTACAAAGTCATTTTTATTCGGCTCTTTGCTTGTATGTTAGCGATTATATTAACAAAATTCTAGATGTAAGCCGTGATATCTTTCAATTATTAATATTCCTCCCCGAAATATCCATTGGATTGCATCAATACCTCCCATACATCAATTACCTACCTGAGGTTATCCCAACTAATAAGACATAGGTACACGAAATAGTAAAATTCAGCTTTAAGTATAAAGATGTTTTTTTTTTTATAAGAATAAATTGTATCAGTGTTAAGCCAAAATTTTATTTCGAATTGCAGTCAAGCGCTAGCTCATATAATTAAAAAAATAAGTAAATATTTTGATTTTAATGTACCTTCAATACTTATTATTTTAAAACTAGCTGACGCCGCGTGGTTCCCGTAGGAATATGGGGATAATATATAGCCTATAGCCTTCCTCGATAAATGGGCTATCTAACAATGAAAGAATTTTTCAAATCGGACCAGTAGTTCCTGAGATTAGCGCGTTCAATCAAACAAACTTCAGCTTTATTATATTAGTATAGATTAAATAGTAATAAATTGAATTCACTATTTTACAGGCTAACGTTGTGGTCGAAACAGGTAACGAAGAACATGCAGCGAGTTTCAAGGATCACCTGCGAGACCTTTATCCAACCGTTAGATTTGCGATACTAGAAATTGACGACAAACACAAAAATAGTGGTGTGCATTAGAAACATACCATGTTATTAAAATTGAAACCACCACCTCTACTTTGACCATTAAATGTATGAAAGACCTCCATAACTCAATATTATTGTATAGTCCTATACATGCAGCATAATAATATAAATTACTTCTCTACCTTGTTTTTCACTGACAATTATTATGATGCTTGGCAGTACAAATACAAAGTAGAGTAACAGCTGCAAGCTGCAGAGATAGTGTCAGCATAATCTACATCATCATCAATAGCTGATCAACATCCACTGCTGGATATAGGCCTCTTGCATCAACTTCTAAACAAGTCTCAAGCTAGCACCATCCAACGGCTCCCTGCAACCTCGTATGTCTTCGGTCCACTTAATGGGGGTCAACCAACACTTTGCTTTCCGCTGAGGGGTTACCATTCCATAATCTACTCATATACACTATTGTAATAATGTATAGTCAATTGTCAACATTGTTTAGTTGAGTATTTGATCAGACTATATGAATTGAACTATTGAGATCATTACTAGTAAATAGTTTTTAAAATTACTTGAAGTGACTTAAAATATGTATAAATTGTTAAATAAAAAGGCAAAAATTTGGTATTTTTGTTTTATTTTATAACTTAAACATAATTTTATGCAGCAGGATCGTCACCCTTGGTTGCTCTTGTGTATATCACCTGGCCGTGATGTTGGACTACCTGTTTGATTAATCCTGGAACAAAAATTTTTCATTTTCTGAATATATAAAAAAATTGACATGCCTCCAACAGATAACTATCACAGACAATTCAATATAAAAGATGACAGTACGCTAAAAGAGTAGAACATATCTCAGAGTGGAATAGTCCTTAGCACTAACAAATCACCTATTTACTATAAAAATTATGTGTGCTTCAGCACATAATTATTGTAGTATATTAAACACTAACTTGCGATTACTAAACAGCAAATTAGCATAGATGTTGTTTAGAAACTGAAAGAAGTATAGATTTTCATCCTTCCAATTCAAAAATATCAATCTATATTTAAATTGACCATAGAATTTAAATATAGATTGATATTTAAATTCTATGAATTTACATACATGTATGTACATTTGTTTACTTTTACAATATTGTGAATGCTGGAACAAGTACATAGTTAACCTGATCTCATGTTGGCCACTGATGGTTCAGTAATTTCATATGCCTGCAGTGCTAACAGCTTGACATATGATATAACAGATCATGTGTTGGTCACAATGTACATGACATCATGCAGATCGCAACCAATACACAATCAGGATTATCAGCTGTCAAGCTGTTAGCACTGCAGGCATGTGAGATTACTTGATAACTGTTTAGCTCCGCACTAAGAGCAGACAGTCGGGCTTCTCTTGACTGCCTAAACTTTATCAGTCTATTTACTCTTCCACACTTTGCAGTGTATGTAAGAGACATATTCTGCATGTCCTATGAGCCTGGCAACCTCTGGAGGCATTAATACTCATACGTCCTTAAGTTCACTAGCAACCATATTTTCACATTACACATCAATGCTGCTCAGGAAATTAGCATGATAGAAGTAATTCAAAAGACCAATTCTTGTCACACAGAGACTACTTAATAATATAACAAGCTATTGTCAACAAATTGTATAAAAACAAAACGGAAATGAAAAGTTGGATACATTTTCAATTATAGTACAAAATAATAGCATCATACAAATAATAATCAATTCCAAGTAATAACGATAAGCATCTATATTGTGTTGATAAAAAAATAAATATTATTCATCTACTAACCTTTATCTCTAAGTTCAATGAGTGCTCTCCTCGCAAGGGATCCACGGACCTTCAACCTTTCAGAGACAACAGCAGGTGTGATCAACTTGTACTGTGGCACCTCCTTGTATAGCTTATCATATGTAGGCTTGTCAAACAACACTTGGTTGTTGAGCTTGTCACGAACTTTTCCTTTGGACCACTTCTGCAAAGTCATAAATCGAATGTCAACAAATCTAACAATATTATAATAAATACCGAATTAAGTTTATTACCATCAGACTCAATATATCAGTTATTTTTTGCTCTCATAGCAGTCAAGCAAGTTTGAAATAATCATTTGGTAAATAAAAATTCGACGCCTTAACATTAACATAACCTCAAATTATATATTTATGTTCGAACCTTCTTTTTAGCTTTGCCACCGCTGGAACCCTCCTTCTTCTTTTGGGTCTTCTGGGGCTGTTTCGCCGAAGACTTGGTGTCCTTTTTGGGCGGCTGAAAGATAAATACAAGTCACATTGTAATCATTCATAAAGCCACGCGGTTGAATTGTTTGGTTTAACAAATGAAAATTTTGTTGTTATTTCACTACTTTATCTAAACTATGAAAGTTATACAATTTTTATTTAATAACCAAAATAATTAATACACAGATGATTCGTACTTTTTAATATTTTATAGCTAAAAATTAACAATTCACATGAACACTCACCATCTTGAAATTGAAAAGAAAATTTTTGACAGCATCACGATCACAGATAGGCAACACAAACCATAGACTTATTCTACTCTTTGACACAAACTGACGTCCTAAGAATATATACTCCAAGGAGAAAAAGATAATAATTTAATCTACCTACACTCAGACTAATTAGATAAAGACCTGCCTTGCAAGACATTATTTTTCTGTCAAAGTATATGATCAACGATCTTATGCGATTATAAACACTGTCTCCATAGAATCGATGTTTCATAGTCTACAATCGTGTCCGTCGGTTAAAAATCTCCGTAAAAATACTTTTTTGTGTAGTTAAATGGTGTAAAAAACGAACAAAAACTGCTAATTTAGTATAAGAAATGTATGAAATCTAAGCTCGTTTTCCTTAGAAAATGGCAGAAAATTTTGTTCGTGAATTTGGATGCGATACTAGTCCTTATGTATTTAGTCTGAGCTACCTACACGAAAACGTTGGACATAGCAGCGACATTATTTCCGCATGCGAAATATTTTTGAATTAAAGTCGGAAAGAAGTCAAAAATCTCCATTTAAAAGGCAGTTTTATACATAGAGTATGAAGAATGTTTTATATGGAGACTAGCGGATCACGGACGCCCGCGAGTTCGTCTGCGTGAAATTTAGTTTTTCATAAATCCCTCGAGAACCATGGATTTTTCCGAGATAAAGCCTATGTGTATCATATAGCCACAATACCAAATTTCATCTAATTAGGTTCAGTAGTCAAGGCATGAAAGAGTAACAAACATTCCTAACATCAAATTCTTGTAGTTCTTGAAGTGTATAAAAAGGATAGCGAGCAAGCGAGTCGCAGGGATTCGCTGGATGCAGGTGGCTCAGTATCGTGATGTTTGGAAGTCCCTACAAAAGGCCTATGTCCTGCAGTGGACGTCCATCGGCTGATATGATGATGATGATGATGATGATGATGATGATGATGATGATGATGATGATGATAAAAAGGATTGTTTCAACGTTATCTAAGAACGCCATCTACTGGCTATTTAAAATAACAAAGACCATTTCAATAAGCATATATATTACAGCCGTTCTTGATGAATACTGTTTACCAACAAACAAATTAAAAATGAGGGTATAAATCTGTAGTAATAATAATTATAATTAATTGTAACTTGTTCTAAAATTAATGAAAATAAATTTGATTAATAAGCTTGGAACAATTAGATATGGTTAATAAATTTTGAACAACATTTTATAAACAAACCATCATCATCATCATCATCTCCTTACCCTTATCCCACTTAAGTGGGGTCGGAAAAATATGTCAATCTTTTCCATTCGTTTCTATTACTCGTCAACTCATCATCCACTCCTTTTACACACATGTCCTCTTTCATACAATCCAACCATCTCTTCTTTGGCCTTCCTCTCCTCTTATGACCTTCCACTTGCATAAACAAACCATATATAATTTAAAATAAATAAGTTATGAAATGACATGCATTTTCTATCTTCATTTTCAATTTCTTTGTTGGTAAACAGTATTCATTAAGAACGGCTGTAGATAGATGCTGTATAGATGGAAGCACTTATAGTTAAAAAAAAACCCCGCCTGATTGCACTTAACGTAATTCATCAACATACTTCCCAATAAGAAAAACGTAAAGGTGTTTTACTACAGATAATTAATAATTTAAGGTTATGTATTAAAGGATATCACAAATGAATTAAGATTGTTGGTAATCAATAACTGTTTATTGCTTGCTCATTTTATATTACAGGTTTTCTGATTATAAATTACATTTGTGATTGAAGTGATTCATAATATGCTAATTCTTCTTCTGTGACAGACGGCCTGAACGCTTTGACTCCTTCGCATAGCTCTGTTACACCTATTAAAACTGAGTCACTGGTGAGATCACCTTCTTTTATCTGACCTGAAAATAAAAAATACATATTTAAAAAAATTGCAAAGAGGGCCACGCGCTGTGTAGGAATCTGTAGTTGTAAGTCAAATGCCGACTAAGAATGGTGGGTTTTGTTACTAACATAGCTGGGCATTAACTCGTTAATCCGTTAACCGTTAATTAACGAAGTTAACATTTTGATTAACGGATTAACTTTTAAAAATGTTAACGGACCCGTTAACTTCCGTTAATATGCAGAAGTCCGTTAATCGTTAATCCAATGCCTACTATTTCCCGCGCGACGTGATTTACAGGTTTAGACAAGTAAGAAATTATTAAAGATTTTTTTTTCAAATAAATCAACAAATTACTATATTTATGTTAAAATTATTGATAAAATAAACTAAAAACAAATTATGGCACTTTTCCCCAGTGCTCACCTTTATTTTTCCAGTGGTAAATTTCCAATCTCACACAATGATTTAAAAATGCAATATTAACCAGTCATATTAACGGATTAACGATTAACGTTAACTTGCGTTAATTCTTCCGGAATGTAACGCTTTAACGTTTAACGAAGCTAACTTTTTTTGTAGCGGATTAACGATTAGCGAAGTTAACTATTTGATTAACGGTGCCCAGCTATGGTTACTAATAGCCACAGATTAGCACTTGGATGGATCTCTGTAGGCCTAACATGCGACCAAACGACTTATCTCGTGAAAAATAATAGATAAATAGCTACCTATAATAACGCAACATGAAAAAAATAGTATTGGGACTTCTTCGCCACCATTGGTTGATATTTTGTCTAGCACTTTTCACACATGCTAGGTATACTGAATTGAGAGATGGTGTTCTCACACTTAATATTTTTTGAAGATAATATGACCACTGAGTAGACGAAATAAATTCAATGACTTCACATGTAGGGAATTACCCTAACGAAATATTTTTTAAAGTTTTCATTTTACAACTTTGTTAGTGTGTTAAGTATGTATTTATACGAAATTTTCGTGTTCCAAGTACCAATATTTTACAACTTGGCCCTCCAGCTGGACTTCACTAACGGCACGGGTGTCAGTGTCAGTGTCAGTGGCAGTGCGTACCTGCGTGCAGCTTGTCGACGAGCGCGCGCACGGCGGCCTGGCGCGCCACCGCCACCACCTGCAGCAGGTCGGCGCCCGTGCAGCGCTCCGGCAGCGCGGCCGCCACGTCCTCCAGCTGGACTTCACTAACGGCACGGGTAGACAGTGTCAGTGTCAGTGGCAGTGGCAGTGCGTACCTGCGTGCAGCTTGTCGACGAGCGCGCGCACGGCGGCCTGGCGCGCCACCGCCACCACCTGCAGCAGGTCGGCGCCCGTGCAGCGCTCCGGCAGCGCGGCCGCCACGTCCTCCAGCTGGACTTCACTAACGGCACGGGTAGACAGTGTCAGTGTCAGTGGCAGTGGCAGTGCGTACCTGCGTGCAGCTTGTCGACGAGCGCGCGCACGGCGGCCTGGCGCGCCACCGCCACCACCTGCAGCAGGTCGGCGCCCGTGCAGCGCTCCGGCAGCGCGGCCGCCACGTCCTCCAGCTGGACTTCACTAACGGCACGGGTAGACAGTGTCAGTGTCAGTGGCAGTGGCAGTGCGTACCTGCGTGCAGCTTGTCGACGAGCGCGCGCACGGCGGCCTGGCGCGCCACCGCCACCACCTGCAGCAGGTCGGCGCCCGTGCAGCGCTCCGGCAGCGCGGCCGCCACGTCCTCCAGCTGGACTTCACTTACGGCACGGGTGTCAGTGACAGTGGCAGTGGCAGTGCATACCTGCGTGCAGCTTATCGACGAGCGCGCGCACGGCGGCCTGGCGCGCCACCGCCACCACCTGCAGCAGGTCGGCGCCCGTGCAGCGCTCCGGCAGCGCGGCCGCCACGTCCTCCAGCTGGACTTCACTAACGGCACGGGTAGACAGTGTCAGTGTCAGTGGCAGTGGCAGTGCGTACCTGCGTGCAGCTTGTCGACGAGCGCGCGCACGGCGGCCTGGCGCGCCACCGCCACCACCTGCAGCAGGTCTGCGCCCGTGCAGCGCTCCGGCAGCGCGGCCGCCACGTCCTCCAGCTGGACTTCTGGCCGGAACTTGTAACTGCAATGTTTTAAAAGTCAAAATTCATTTATTTCAACCAGGCTTAGCTCACAAGCATTTCTGAAGCGTCAAATGACAAAGTTGATAAGTCGAAAACTTAAAATTTTACGAGGTTTCCCAACGCGTTTTTCGTAAAGTATTACGTACGTAAATATATTCGTTATTCAACATTGATATAATTTATGGCAGTCTTCAGCTAACTAACCAATACTGCGGATTATGACGCCCTGAGTGAATTTTTAAACAGTTATTTTCAATAGATTGAACTTAAAGAATTTTGATCAAATATGACCTTAAAGCGAACATTAAGGCCGACTAACAAAGTATTTAGTAAAAGAAAGATTAAGTAAGAAATCTCAATTAGAAAGATACTGCTTAAAGTAAAGAATATGTCGGCGGAGCAGACTAAATTCCACTTCTGATAACGGAGAAGCCGAAGCTTCAGAGCAGGTTCTAAGCTTTACGTGTCAAGGATGGCAGATACACAAAGTAACACTATCGATCATTATCCGGTAATGATCGATAGTGTTACTTTGTGTGTTACGATCATTTAACTTACTTTACACTTACAGTTCTACCCTCTAACTACAATATTGATTAACTATCATAGGGCAGCTAGTCAAGCACGAGCGGATCTCAGACTTGCAATTGATGGCAGTAGGGTTGAGGGCCGCTTTTATGACTAGTCAATGCTCCCCATCTCTGTTGTCAAGCTGTTGCCACATGTAAGTAGCTGGACACATTGTCCACGATCATTGTATACTTTTTTTTATAACATGTACTGTGTATTAGCTGTAGGTGGGTAAAATAAAAAAAAATATATAACTCACTCGCCGACAAATACAAAAAATAAAGTGGTGTCATTTTAATGTACAAATAACTAATATTTTATATGAAAGTTATACGAGTATTCAACCTTCTAGAAAGTGCAGTGAGAACGGATGTCTTCTCCCTGAGTCCCGTGTAAGGGCCGACGTAGATGAGTTTGTCGAGTCGGCCGGGCCGCAGCAGCGACTGCTCCAGCAGGTCGGGCCGGTTCGTGGCGCCCATTATGAACACAAAGCTCGATGTATCCGCATCTAAAAAAATAGTATCTCTATATATATACAATAAATATACCTTTGGCTAGTGGATTGCTTCTGCTGTGGCTAAATAGTAGTAGTAAAGGCGTAACTTCAAGCGATTTAGCGTTCCGGTATGATGTCGTGTAGAAACTGAAAGGGGTGTGGATTTTCATCCTCCTCCTTGTTGTATGTGGGTACTTTGGTAATAAATCAGTTATGTCACCGACGCGGTCTTTGATTGTTGCTCCCGTATTATAATAGTCTTAATAATCGTAATATCTAACTGGCGACGAGAAAAATTATACCTAGTGTTTGTGTTTGTGAGTGTCGTTCAAAATGCCTATTGGAAAAATCGAGTGCTTCGATTTAAATAGCAAAAAATGGTCGGCTTACATACGACGCGTGGAACAGTTCATTCAACTCAATAAAATCGACGATGATTTGAAAGTCGCAACGTTGATTACGGTGGTGGGCCAACCTACGTATGATCTCATGAGTGATTTGTGTGCTCCTAATAATCCGGAAACAAAAACATTCGCGGATTTGGTGAAATTAATCGGCGAACATATTGAACCGAAACGATCCGACATTGCGGAGCGACATGTTTTTCGTTTGCGCCGTCAGAGGGCCGGCGAACCACTCAGTCAATACCTTCAAGCACTGAAACATCTAGCGAGTACGTGTAATTTTACAAGTTAGTCCGCTTTCATCTTAGACTGCATCATCACTTACCACCACATGAAATTGTATTCAAAGGCTAACTTGTAAACAATAAATAAACAACAAGAAAAAGGCTCCAATTAAGGAGGTCTAAGGGCGGGCAAAGTCGTAGGTGCCCACTAGTGTTTTTATATAAATTGCAGCAGATAGCAGAACTTACCGGTTTTGGTGACAAATTATAGCCTATGTTATGATAATGTAGATTTCCACTGGTATAAGAATTTTTAAAATCGGTCCAGCAGGTTTAGATCCTATTCGTAACAAACAAAACTAAATAAATTCTTCCTTTATATATACCTTTATACAATATTAGTTAGGTTAACTAGCGAAAGACCGCAAATCCGTTCGAGTGCCGCTTTGAATTCTGACACGAACATTGATATCTATATATATAGAATATAGATAAATACCTTTGCCGCTGGATACCCCGTCCACCTCCGCCAGCAGCTGACTCACGACCCTGTCGCTAGCGCCGCCGGAGTCGCCCGCGGCACCCCGGCGCGGCGCCAGCGCGTCCAGCTCGTCGAGGAATACGATGCACGGGGACGATGCGCGCGCCGCTTCGAACACTGGCCGAAAAATTCAATACCATTAGAAAGTGCTGTAGGCCACAAGACTAAAGTAAAACTTTCTTCTGAAACAAAATAAAAAGCCAAAGCGCCATCTATGAGTCTTAGGCATAACTACCTTGCAACGTATCATATAATCCTTATAATTGACATACTGGTAGTAGACTGGGCTGATAGTTAAAAATAACGAACACTGTTTCACTAAACCTGTAGATGGCAGCACACATTGCCCGATTACACTTTTCGTAACGCATTCACCGACGTATTCCTTACGTCAGAGTGCGTGAAGAAGTTTTACTTCAACAATTTTTACCTCTACTTAATAGATGATTTTAAAAAAAATAACATATTGCTTCGGAGGTCCATAGCTGCCTGAGGAAAAAAAAATTATATTAAAGATTTTTGCACTTAAAAGGCGAGACGCTGAAGCTAACTTCGTCTATTTCAAGTCGGACGATTGTTTAGGTCTTCTTTCTTGGGCCTCTTCCGCATTTTGCCACTATAATTGGCTGTTGTACATAGGTCTATTTGTTTAGATAATAATATTGATTTTATAATGCATGTTAGAAATGTTTACCTTTCCGGACATTTTCCTCAGATTGACCGATATACATATTGAGCAGCTCAGGGCCTTTGACGCTCATGAAACTGACATTGAGCTCAGTGCTGACCGCCTTGGCAACCAGGGTCTTGCCGCATCCGGGCGGGCCGTATAACAAAATACCTGGTAAAGAATGTCATCAGCACTGAATTGAAAATCAAAAAGCATTTTATTCGCTGGTAGGTTTTAAGGATCAGGTATAACCCCAGAAGGTCATAATTGACTTGGTTAATGTTAATTTATTCTTAATTTTTAATTTGAATTGAATTTATTATTTTTAAATTATTTTGATTGTTTAATATTCATTTTGTAATTTTAGATTTATTGTTGTAATTATTATTTCTGATTGCTCGAGAAACGAATTGGGAAACTGTAATGTTTCTCTGGGCATATTTCATGTGTATAAATAAATAAATAAATAAATAAATAATAAGAAGATCAAGAAAAAAAAACTGTAAATATTATCTCTTTCATTGCACAAATGAAGCGCATTTCAGCTGCAAATGAAGACTGACACTTTGATGAAATTTATAAATAAATACATACCTGATCTTTTTAGGGAAGACTTTTTAAATAGATATGGAAATTTGATTGGAAATTCTATAGTTTTTAATAATTCCTTTTTCAGTTTTTCCAATCCACCTATATCTTCCCAGTACACTTTTGGTATTTTTGGCGCGTCCAAATGTTGGCTTTGTAGTTTCCTCATACATTCTGAAAATAATACAAATATTTTTTAAGTTTACAGTTAACAGGTATTTTAAGTATTAAAATTACAAAAATATGCAGTTCTGATATGGAAAATTTGTGTATTTGTGTGTTGTGATAGAAGTATAATAAGTTCTTGGATGTTTTGTGTAAATCCAAATCTTTATTATTAATCTGTAACTTACCTAAAGCATTGCTAAAATCTTCTTCTTGTACAAGCCGCAAATTAGGATCACTAGATATAAGGGAACTTCCTTTAGTCTGATTCAAATAAGACTCCCTCATTGCAAAGTGAATAAGTGTATCCAAGTCTCCATACACAAAAGTTTCAGTCTTTGATGCCACTCTATATAAGACATCTTTTAGGTAGCTATTTAAATGTAAACTTTCTTCGCTACCAATGTCTATACATTTTTGGTTTGTATTATTATTATCGCTTACAATAAAACCCATAGCTGATGCATACCATAGTAAGAGTTTATATCTTTGGTCAACATTTAGTGTTGGTATGTGAAATTTTTCCAAAAATATTCTCATCATGTTCGGTTTCAAGTCCACTTTTTCAGTTACAGCTATGAATATGATTGGATGTTTTGTGTAGTTTTCATACAAGTCTGTTATCGCTGTGACAAAGTATTCCATAACTCTAAAGTCTTCATTGTTTTCTGCATCAACTGCTAAAACCTGTTTAGTGGAAATATTATGGATTTTAAAACACATTCATAAATAGATTTTTCTATCAGTCTTGATATAAACATGAAAATTGATCAGTGGCACTAAGGAGAAAGGTAGCTTGCCACATGCTATTATGGCGATTCTAAATTTTTAAGCAAATTGTGCGTGAATCCCAAAAAGGTTTCCGTATGGTATGTAAGCAGACGCTAAGTTTTGTAAATGGAATTTTGACAGTTATGTTGCATTTATTGCCAAGAATTACAGCTTGATTTTCACGATGAATATGCACAAGAATCTGCAGCTGCTTTTAAAATAATTATTAGCTTACCTCAAAATTATCTAACAAAACTATAGAAGGAGCAGCTGCTTTTGCTTTTTGTATCATTGAGCTGATCTTGCTTTCAGTTTGCTTTGCCGTAGAGTTTTGTATACTATTACAGTCAATATGTAAGGAGTTGAGACCTGAAAGTTGATAAATAGTAATCAATCAAAATTATTATTTTTAATACATTCACACAAGCAAGTGACACTACTGAGTTACCATTTAGGACCGTCATTCTCTAGGTTATGTTCACAGAGAAGCAAAAAGCTAGGCAGAGGAGAGAGGCAGACAACTAGTATCTAAAATCCCATCACCCAACTTTTCGCCTGTTGACTGGGCCACAGGAATGTTTTGAGATGTAGCTGATCAGAAGTACTACCACCATGCTTATTTTTGTCATCAAGCAGCATTGGGGTGGTCTGATGGGTATGGTTTCCAGTGATAACTCAGGCACTAGGCCTTAATTATGCTACATTCACTAACTACTGTCAAAAAAAATTTATACCATTGCACTTAGCCAAAGTCTTCACCAGCAAATGTCTTCCAGAGCCAATAGATCCTGTGAGGAGCAACATTGGAATAATAGGACTTGACAGCGAGGCAGATAATTCATCTGTAAAAAGCAAAGATTTGTTAAGGAGATTTTTCAGCACTGTAATAAATTTTTCAAGTCACATTTTATTGATCAAGATAAAATTAACAATAGTATAAAATGACAAGAAAACTAGCCTTTAGGTATTTACAAACATTGTGAAAAAGTTTCTGTTTGTGTCTTATTAATATAGTTATACTGAGCTACTAAAAACTTATTCTTACTATTTTATATGGGATATGTCTCGTCAGAAAGATATTTAAAGAATTATATATACTTTTCAACTTATAGTTTACTTTCTTTTCTAAAGTTGTACCTGTAAATGATTACCTATTTCTCCTGTTAAAAATGGGTTAATAGCTTCTTGAATTTGGTTGAAAATGTGTCTCAGACCATCAGGGCAAGAGTGTAATTTAAACAGATTTCCTACTGAATTTTCTATTTCAAAATATTCATTTTTTGGTTTCATTGTGTGTGTGTTCTCACCCAGAGTTAATTGAGTTACTCCTTTAACAATATAATATGCTTTTATAACTTTGCTTTTCACTTTTGGTTCAGTCTCATCACCTTGAAGTTTTCTACATATGAAGTAAAGTTTTTTAATAGATTCTATCATATCTAAATATTTATAACTATACTTGGATATTATGCATGGGGTAAGTTCTATCCCTATCACATCATTTAGGCTTACAACTTTAGGTATTTCAAAGTGGTTGCTTAGCACTTCTTTTAGAAAATCATTTTCCAGATCATATTCATTTACTATCAGACTGACTTCTGCAGTGGCAGCGATTTTTGGTGAATATTCTACTGAAGGAATTGGATGAAATGACACTTCTATATCATTCTGTTCACCTAATCCAAATGAGGATGCTATACTTAAAAATTCATCCTCATTAGTGTAAGCTGTATGCACATAATTTGATCCAATCAGAGGTACAATTCTTTCGCTCTCTATAGCTTCTGGATTGGAACATGTCCAAAGTTTCTTGTGAATTTCAGATGTTATAAAGTCGAGGTTATATTTTAAATTGTCTTTTTTGCTGTAGTTTTTATCTTTAAGTCTTTTCTTCATGTCAGGTGCTAGTTTCATAATTACCCATAACACTCCATTGTCTTTATAAAAGAAATTTTCAACACTTAATTGTATAAACTGGTCTGTTGGTATAATGATACATTTGTGTGAGAGAACATACAGATTTTCCTCTTCAACGTGCTTCTTGACAAGAGACTTTGTAACGTTTTTTGGAAGGCATTTAATTTTATAGATATTCATTTCTTTGTGACTTAACAGACCTTTATGGTAATAATATCTGTACTTAATAGCTAGGAAGACAAGAAATGTGTGAATATTGAACTTTGGGTACACAATTTTTAAACATAACTTCAGCACCCATAACTGCAATGAATAATTCTCTTCTTTCATAATACACTATTTGAGAGCAACTTTATTGGGCTTATTGATTTGCTATTTTCTAAGAGCCGAATCATTCAAGATTAGGGAATTCTATCAAGGTATTTAATGGTATTAAAATAAAAGTATGATTACGAAAACTGATAAGAATATTTGGGTCACCGACAGTCTTGACAAGTTGAGTGTTTTTGACATTGACATGTTTTTATTTTGATTGTTATGTTTTAATAATCGACTGGCTCTGCGTTCTAGCCAGTTTGACATTATGTAATACAAACGGCAGAACTTAGAGCCGTAAAGCCAGCTAAAAAATTGCGATTTGAATTTTAAAAAGTGATCAGTCAACTGCCAAAAATCTATAGATTTTATTTTGTAAAGTCCAGCAACTTGTTATAAAATAAAACATGTTTCTTACTTGGTCCTCCTTTAACAACATAAGAATGCTGCTAATGGCTTGTATGCCTGTAGTTATATTCTATTTGATATGGTTAGTTAATACGTCAGAAGAAATACGCAGCGAAGAAGGAACTCTGTTGGATTTAATTTGCTGGCCTGATGGAAATGCGATACCAGTTATTATCGCATGTGGATCAGTTGTTGCCGTTGTTATTGAGGTTGCGTTATCTTTTAATGTTGAGCCAACTATACTCAGAAACACAATTATCCGCCCACTTTAATATTCTCGCGTCATACTAAAGCGGGCGGATAATTGTGCCTCTGAGTATATTATAGTTCCGATAGTCGTTTCAGTCAATGGTCCTAAAGCGAAAAGCTTAGACTAAGCTAGTGTTTTTCGGATAGCATGGGTACGATGACAGTCGCCTCTATGACGTTTGGTGTATTGCTGGTGGGGGGTTTCGGCTGTGGCTAGCTACCACCCTACCGACAAAGACCTACTGTCAAGCGATTTAGCGTTCCGGTACGATGTCGTGTAGAAACCGAAAGGGGTGTGTGTTATCATCCTCTTCCTAACAAGTTAACCCGCTTCCATCTTAGATTGCATCATCACTTACCATCAGGTGAGATTGTAGTCAAGGGCTAAATTGTAGGGAATAAAAAAATGTTCATTATACGTACCTACTACTAGCGTGAATCGCGGCAAACTTTCAAGAGTGAAACAAACTGTCACCCGCACCATTCTACATGAAACGAACTGTAAGCCGTCGATCCCTAAGCCCGCCAACCCGCATTGCATCAGCGTGGTGGGTCTAAGTTCCATAACCTCCTCTCCAAAGAGGCCTGACCCTGTAGTGTGCCGTTAAATTATTTTGAAACTAAATTATTAACGAAAATTTTTACTACCTAATTGTATTAAGGTTGCATTAGAGAAAGTGAACATGACGTATTTTATGTTTCTGTTCATATATTTAAACCTGACTGTCTGTTAATGATTTTAAATTTATTTCGTGGTTGTTCGTTATGAATATTATTCAAAAGGGTACATACCACGATAAAACGACGAGTTTTTAATTTCGATATTTCGACCAAGTTGCATGGATCGTGGTCACGACGGAACTGAAATATCGACATTAAAAATCTCGTTGTTTTATCGTGGTATCATCATCATCATCAATCCATATTCGGCTCACTGCTAAGCTCGAGTCTCCTTTCAGAGTGAGAGGGGATAGGCCAATAGTCCACCACGCTGGCCCAATGCGGATTGGCAGACTTCACACACGCAAAGAATTAAGGAAATTCTCTGGTATGCAGGTTTCCTCACGATGTTTTTCTTTCACCGTTTGAGACATGTGATATTTAATTTCTTAAAATGCACACAACTGAAAAGTTGGAGGTGCATGCCCCGGACCGGATTCGAATCCACACCCTCCGGAATCTCTTTATCGTGGTATGTACCCGTTTAAAAAATCAAAAAATCAAAAATCATTTATTTCAAGTAGGCTCAGTTTACAAGCACTTTTGACACGTCAGTTGACTATTTGTAAAGATTCTACCACCGGTTCGGAAGGCAGGTTCTGCTGAGAAGATACCGGCAAGAAACTCAACAGTTGCTCTTTTGAAAAAGTCATACAGTATTTTAATTTACAATTGATAACAATTACTAATAAATAATATTCATCTGTCTGTTTTTAACTAAACCATCTTTAACTTTTTTTATAATTAGTTGTATGGATTATACCAGCTGTTCAAAGCCGGATTACCGAAGAGAGAGTACAATGTATCAAACGGACTCTATTACTACGTGTGGGCTCTTATTATTATCATCATAATATTTTTGGCGATTATGTTTTATTCCGGCCTTCAATCAACTATCATAAGAGGTTTAAGATTTTTAATAATTTAATATTCCTAATTATCTTATGCCTTGTTGAGCCACAGTGGCGTAGCGTGCCATAAACTGCTAATCTACCGAAGCGAAGCCGAGAAACGGAGAAATATCAACCAATAGGATTGCACAAAATCTCCGCTCCTCTTTAGGGAGCTAGTTAAAAAAAACATCGGTTGTCTGTAAAGTCGGTTTACTGATGATAGTTGAACGTGACAACGTCATAAGAAAATACTGATGGAATGGTCGCATTTTTCTAAAATACTATTTAATAATCTTCATAGACCAGAATATACTTTATTTCTTGCAAAAAAAGTTAACAACACACAACTGAAAATTTGGAGATGCATGCCCCGGACTGGATTCGAACCAACACCCTCCGGAATCGGAGGCAGAGATCATATCCACTGGGCGATCAAGGCTCTACTAATATATTTATGTTTAGCAAAAATTAAAGGCGGCATAACGAAAGCAATGCTCCGGTACCCCATACACCTGCCGTCCAAGGTTGCCGTGGACCGCCTGCAGACCCGCTTCCACTGCTGCGGCCGCGTCAACTACCACGAGTGGTTCTACATACCCTGGTACACCGCTGGACAGATCAAGAACAACATTACGTCTTCGTTAGTTCTCCATGCATTGTTTTGTTGAATCAATGCTCCGGTACTCCACACACCTGCCATCCAAGGTGGCCGTGGACCGCCTGCAAACCCGGTTCCACTGCTGCGGCGGCGTCAACTGCCAGGAGTGGTTCTACATACCCTGGTACCCTGGGTACCCTGGCTTCTACATACCCTGGTACCCTGGTTCTACATACGCTGGACAGATCAAGAACAACATTACGTCTTCGTTAGTTCACCATGCATTGGTTTTGTTAAATCTCAAAAGCAGCGTTTTCGATGAAACTCCCAAACAGCTTGACTTTTTCCGACACTTCCTAATGATCTTCATATTATTAGGAAGTTTGTTTTATAAGGAATAAGCTCGCGCTTGACCACGATTTCACCGTAAAGAAAGAAAGAAAGAAAGAAAGAAAGAAAGAAAGAAAGAAAGAAAGAAAGAAAGAAAGAAAGAAACAAGAAAGAAAGAAAAAAACGTTTATTTTAAAATTGTGCCACACACCACAATGCCGAAGCACCGATGCAGCGTCCGATGCCTCAACCACCTGAGCAAGGCAAGACCAAACTTAAGTAGTAAAAGCATCAAACACCACACTGTCATGTTTATGATGGTAAGTGTAGATGTGGCCTAAGGTGATACGCGCTTGCCTAGAAGATGCCTATTCACTCTCACCTTAAAGATGCCCAAGTATAAGAAACGAAGAAGCAAATCGCTTCGTACGAGTTCTAGGAATGTCAATGACGTAGGGACGGTAACCTACCCGGTGTCTTGCAGTGCGGTGGTACATGCTCAAATAGCTCCTGTGCACACTCTCCGAAATATATTCTGTCTCAACTTTAACGCAAAACTAACCTAAACCTATTTTGAACCTATATTGAACATGTCTATTGGTGAAAACCGCCTGGCAGTGTTCTCAACTTAAGGGTTTTCCCCCAGGGGGGGCAAGTAAGTGAAAGTGGTTTTTTTTAGGGGTATTTTCAGGGATTTTTTGACTCATTAATATTTTTAAATTGATGATAATTTTAATATTTCTTTCTTGGCCTAGCGACTTATAACGACATATACTACGTCATTCTACAACCATTTTGAGGCAACTGGCGGCAATTTTCATCGAATATAAAAAAAAATTGGTAAATATATTCACCGTTACATGTATGATTTCAAAAAATCTGAATCTTCAGAGAAAGACGTAGTATTTTGTCTGTATTAAATATAGACTTTTGAAACATATTACAGCATATTATTTCTAAATTATTATGAATTTGTATTTTTTAGGGGGACAACTCAATAATGAAGGCGATTTTAGGGGTTTTTGACACAAACTTTATGGATAAATATTTTGGAGAGTTGGTAGCACTGCCGCCTGGAAATCAGTTCGGTAGTTTTTGCGTACAGATAAACAGACGCGGCAAAGAACATAATATGTAAACATATCCAAATAATTAAAATACCCAACACAATCATGTTACAAAACACAATTATATCCTATCTGATCCACGTAGAATTGCAGCTGACTTATGTTTTCAACAAGATGTATTAAGATTGTCGTTGTTTTGGCAGATCTGCTCGCAAGTTCGTGGCAGACAACGTGCCGTACAGTTGTTGTTCTATGGAGGTGATGCGGCCTTGCATACACCACGGGGTCACGAGGGTCGGGACCATTTATAAGTATGACCCCAAGGTGAGCATCATACATCTATTTGTATATCTACATAATATAAAATGCTTTGCCCTGACGACGCATCAAAGCGCAACCTAAACGTAAATAAGCGGCTGATCGTAGAGACCTGAAATTTGGAGGGTGTTTAACTGTTTACTTTGAATGACATAGGCAGAGCCGGCCCGTCCATACGGCGAACGGAGCAGACGCTCCAGGCGCCAAATCCTAGAGAGCGCCTAAATGATAATCCTACTCAACCGTAGACGGTAATACTTTAAATAATAATTACTTCGGGCCGGCGCTGGACATAGGCATCCGATCCATTTCCGAATTTCTACCCATAAGGGGGTGAAAAAGGGAGCCAAAGTTTGTTTGGGACAACGTGATTCCTTGGTCCAAACTACTTTTTACTTATAGGTAGGTACATTCTTAAAAATTGATGTAAGACGTGTTTCGTATTTTCTTGAAATTCAACCTACATAAACCGCGGAGCGACGGGCCGACGGCTATAAAGTTATAATTACCAACAGCGATCATTATACTTATTTCGCGGCAGAAATAAGTATGACGACAGTCCTACTTTTTGTTTTCCAGCAAAAGCTAACAATTTGGGAAGATGGATGTGAAGAGAAATTAATAAGCGAAATGATGTCTGTGTCCAGGCGTTTCAACTCAGTGATGGTTCTTATAATAATAGCGATGGTAAGTTATGTAGCTATTTTCGAAAGCTGATGCTAAATTTATAGGTCCCTACCTTGTTAGTAGCTTATGAAGCTTCGGATCACGAAATTCGGTATCGGACGTTGGCGTATCTAGGATTACTTCCTAGTGTGGGCTTGGAGTGGGCCCACATATTAGAGTCGACACTCTATATAAAAATTTCGTTAACAATATTTGTGGACGCAGAACTCTGATATGACTCGACTTATTTTATTATTTTTTTCTTTGTATTTAGGGCAGGTATCCGAAAAGATCATTATATATTTTTCTAAATCTTTATAATAGGGTTTTCTGTATTATAAGTTGTAATAGTTATAATTTGATATTTTAAATGATATTTTGTGTAAAATTATTATTAGTATTTCCGCGTCCATCATAGAATTTCAAATCGATTCGAAAATCGAGTATCCTAGGGTGGGCACTGGACCCATATTTGTCATATTATGTCATAGGCTATATTTTTTATACCAGTAGGTATATTTTTACAGGAACGGGTACTACGCGGATAAAACCACATACAATACATATTTTTTTAGTGTTATTGGTGCTGTAGTTACTGAGACTGCGATCAAGTGGAAAGGCGCTCCGCTACGTTAATCTGAGTAATGGGTTCGATTCCCGTCGGTACCTACTACGAGTAAGATACCTAAGTTTGTCACTAACAAAAAATATTCTAGATAAGTTTGTAAAATTGTGATAAACAAAAAAAAGTAAACCTTGGCTGGGTTTGTTGTGGGCTCTTCTCGGACCAAGAACCCTCTGGAACTCTCATAACTTAAATTTTAAGTTTTCGACTTTACTTATCTTAATGGTGATAAGACATCATCATCAAGATCATGACTTAACTTCAAAAGTGCTTGTAAAAGAAGCCTTTAATTGAAATAGATGAATTACATTTCTAGTTCCTTCAAATCTTAGCCGTGCGATATCTCCATACGGCGTACAAAAACGGCCTCCACGTCGGCAACCAGATCACTTGCGAAGCTTACTTGCTTCGTTCTACCACAGACACGAAATTAGAAGAGGCGGCTAAGAAGAAAGCCTTCAAAAGGAAGAAGTGTCGCCAAGCTCGCACCCTGCAGTGGGTGACTGCGACGTACCGTGCCAAGACAAAGAGACGGATTATTACGTCATCGGGCTCTGATATCAATAGCTCTGATGAACTGTTAAAACCTATTTATGAATAAATTAATATTTAAAAAATAAGCTTTTGTATTAATGACCTCTCTGGTGTAGTTGGTAATGCTTTTCCATTCAAAAAAGACTTGGCCTATAAGGACTTGTATCCAAGGCCGTAAAATAAATTAAAAAAAAAACCTAATAGGGCCGAAAGGGCTAGAACGCAGAGCCATACAGTGGCGTAGCGTGTACAAATATAGGCGTGGTCAAAGACACATCTGCAAGGCCCCTTTTTTGTCTGAAATTGATGGTTCTCTTTTGTTTGACTGATACCTCAAAGAAACGAGAATTTTTTCTTTAGATTGTGACGTCATGACATAGATAAAATATAGACCATCGATGTCTAATAGCGTTTTGGCTCTTATTGTCATAAAATATTTACAAGTTATTTTTTTATGTATTCATGCAGCACATGGGGCCAAGCAGTGATAAGCAGCGCATTAAATAAAACCACATAAAGAATTAAAATACAAATCTATATTTCAAGCACCCGTTTCTTCGAAATACTATGAAGGTACACATATAAATATACCTATAATTTATAAATAAGTTACAATAATTATTACCGAATACTGAAAACCACCTCAAACATCAGTAGTAATCTTAAAGACGTACTTTGTTTAGGTTTCAACAACAGTTTATTTTTTTTTTTTCAAATTTACATTTAGGACATTTCAGTATTCGTTTAACGAAAATCAGTTCTTATAATAATAATTTAATGTATTCTAAATTACGTTTTCTATAAATAAGATTAAATTACATGATACCGACACAATTATAAATGGTGAACTTAACAAAATAGTGACTAAATAAAACTTATCTCCATACAATGAATACTTAATGATATTCAAGTCAATATATATATTATGATATTCGTTAATTATCTAAAAATAATAGTTAATAATAATTAATAGACATACTAAGATAATTGATGTGAAACTTCTTTTAGCAATGTCTTTGTTCGAGTACCACAAATAGTTTTAAGTTATGGGTTATATTATACCTCACAAAGTTATTTGAAATTAATTAATTATGCTTCCCAAGTATAGACATGTTCTCATTGCGTAAGACTTTAATTAATGATTATTATATAAATATTGCATTTATTCAAGTGATGTGAATTCACTTAATATCAATTACTCATACATATTGTCATATAAAGCATTTCAGATAGATAAAAAATTATTTACTAGAAATTCAAACAGAATCCACAGTAAAAGTAAACTACACCAATAAGGTAGTAAAGATAACCTTTCTTGGCAGTCGGGTAAAAAAGGCTAATGAAGAGAAGATTCCAAGATTACTTACTTTATTTCAAGATAAGGCAACATGTATGTAGCGCACTTAGTCATGAATAGAACATTTTTTAAACAAAGTACAGATATTCTTTTTTTTAACTAAAGATCGAATAAGACTCGAAAGAGTTCTTCAGCGGGCGATGTAGCGAGCTATGCGAAAGTACACGCATGTAGGTAAGTATTCAGCAGTGGCGAAGAATTCATAAAGGCCGATTACCATCGGGTTACCTTTTAAAAGTCCATCATACTAATGTTATAAACACGAAAGTTGGTATGGATATTTATTTCTCTTTAACGCCGCTACTACTGAAGCGATTGGGCTGAATTTTGGAATGAAAATAGATTTTACTCTACCTTAACTTACAGGCTATATACTTTTCATCCCGGAATAATTCATGGTCCCCGCGGAATTTGTGAAAAACTGAATTCCACGCGGACGAAATCGCCGGCGTCCGCTAGTACTGTCTAAGTAGTCCGCATAGTCATTACTGTAATGAATATGTATGGATATATGAGAAACCGGAGTTTGTATCAAGCGGTATGAATTTCCTTTTATTTGGAACAGCTTACCTTAGTCAAAATTTTATACTTCGCCACTGCTAAACAGTATCTATGTGTGTACTAGTTTAGTAATTTAAATAATAACCCACAGAAGTTCCACATCAACCAAGAATACCAACCAATACACCATTTTTAATTAAAAATATCTATTTTTCGTTCAGGAACTTTTGTATTTTCTCTGGTTCGGCCAGATCCTTTAGACGATGCAGGTTATCCCACCACAGTTTGAGTCGGTGACGACGGATCATGTTGAACCATGGGGTTATTGGCCCTTCAAGCGTCGGAAGGTATCTGAAAGTTTTCGTTGACTTGAATTTGACAGCCTCGAAATAAATCCAAAGCATTCGAGCCGTGATAGCCCAGTGGATATAACCTCTGCCTTCGATTCCGGGGGGTGTAGGTTCAAATCCGGTCCGAGGCATGCACCTCCAACTTTTCAGTTTCATTTTAAGAAATTAAATATCTCGTGTAACGTGTCTCAAACGGTGAAGGAAAAACACCGCCTGCTAAAGTTCAAACTTTGATGATTACTTATACTTGTATGTATATGTCACCGTAAAATTGTAAATACTGTCAGATTACAATCTCGCGAGATAGATTATAAGCTAACGGTACTTACAATTTTACAGTGACATTTACAAAGAAAATAAAAAAAAAAACAAGTTTTATACTTTGACGATTCAGAGTCTACGAGTAGCTAGACATTTAAAATCTATTACCGCCTAAAACCACCATGATCCGAACTATACAATTACCTATCAAACCTGATACCATATCTACCTTTGCCTATAGTTGGAATATGGGCTGGCTATCAACCTCTTACTCTTATACTATATGGTAAATTGATCATATTATGTCTTACCTATATGTTTTAGTGGTTTGCTATTACTATTAGCATTAGATACCGAATAAATATTTGATCAAATCGTTACTATTTAAATTTGAATTTGATGCTAAAACTGATACGTGGCTGCAAATTTCAAACTTTACGATAATCATCAAATATTTAAATGGCTGCCTATTGCGGAGCTAGTTCTGAGTGCCGGTTTGAAGGCGTGTTAAAATTTTTGCATTATAGGTAATTTAAAATTCTAAATTACCCGTTTTTGCTTATTAAAATATAGAAACCTAAAATGTATAACGGATATATTAAAAAAAATTATAACCAAAACACAAGGACAATGTCATTTATGGAGGAGTGAAAGGAAATATTAATCGTCAGCCCCCATTCGCACTAGTTTTTTAACGGACGTTAAAAAGTCGTTCAAATATAACAAATGCATTCCCAAGTAAATGATCACACTACGACGTTTTTAAAACACGACGCTTTTTTTCGAGCACTGTGTTACATTTTAAAGGAGATGGTCCATTTCAGATCCACTTTTGTAAGTGGGCTACTTACCTCATCATTAAAATTTTAAAAATACAAGAATTTATTAAAATTTATTAGAGTGAATAAATCTAACTAAATAAAAAGAAATAAATAAAATAAAAACCCAAGTTTTCGAGTTATATCAAGATGGCGCCCATAAAGCAACTATGACATGACAGTTGACAGCAAACGTCAAATCGAATAATGCATTGATAACGTCACCTATCCGCCATTAATATTGCATGTCTTGGGAGATAATTAATATTATTCCGAAAGAAGTAAATTCGTAGATTTGTATAATCAGGAATAGTTAAAAATAATATCTTCTTTTATTTCCGCCAGGATACAATGACTGGACCTGGGCTCCATACAATTTTGGACCATCTCCTTTTAGGCGTTGGAAATAGACGTTCTTCTACTTAATTCTATATTTAAACGCTTTTTTTAACGTCCGTTAAAAAACTCTTTTGCGAATGAGGGTTTATAAGTTACGAGAACATGTTACAGGTAAAAGTTGGGAGTAGGACATTTCAATATGATCTAAACATCAAATACAAAACTGAACCTTTTTTTTTAACAGTGTTAAATATCCTCCACGGCGGCCTCTGAGGCGCAGTGGTATGCGCGGTGGATTTACAAGACGGAGGTCCTGAGTTCGATTCCCGGTTAGGCCGATTGATTTCTTAATTGGTAATTGGCTGGTGGGAAACTTTGTCCGTGGCTAGTTACCACCTACCTACCAACTTACCGGCAAAGACGCACCGCCAAGCGTCAAGGGGTGTGGATTTTCATCATACTCCTAACAAGTTAGCCCGTTTCCTAGATGCATCATCACTTACCATTAGGTGCGATTGTAGTCAAGGTGACTTTTAAAGAATTAAAAAAAAAAAAAACTCACGCATTGAATTCGTTCTTTGGCACGAAGCAATACTCGGAGATCTCGTCGGGGTTGGGCTTCACTTTGACGTCGGACTGGAAGAACAGTATGTGGTCGATCTCGTGTTCGCCCCAAACGCCGTCGCCCGGGTCGTGGTAGTGCACACGTGTCAGGAACGTGAACAGCTCGGGATCCATCTACACATACACATCATCATCATCATCATCATCATCATCATCATCATTATCATTATCAGCAGCTGCGAACGAACGAATGAACGAGATCATATTGTCTAAATTTTGACGGCCTCCGTGGCGCAGTGGCATGCGCGGTGGATTTACAAGACGGAGGTCCTGGGTTCGATCCCTGGCTGGGCAGATTGAGATTTTCTCTCAGACCAATTATTGTATAGGACCTGCCTCGCTAGACGTTACTTTTCTGTCAAAGTATATGATCAACGATCTAATGCGATTATAAAAACTGTTTCTATAGAATCGATGTTAAATAGTTGTAATCATATTCGTCGGTTAAAGAGCTCCGTAAAAATATCTTTTTGTGTAATTGAATTGTGTAAAAAACGGGCAAAAACTTCTAGTTTAGTATATATACAAAATCTAAGCTTCTTTTCCTCAGAAAATGACAGACAATTTTGTTCGTGACTATGGGTGCGATACAGGTCCTTCTATAATTGGTCTGAGCTTCAATCCAAACGTGATCACACCTTTTGGTGTATTTTTATTTTGAGAGGTATACCATACGATATGGCGGTATAAATTTTCGCATTTATAGAAGGGTTTTTGCAGAAAAGCCGGGGGCGAGTATTTGCTAGGTATTGATATTACTTTGAATTTAAATTTGTCTGTTACGTTTTTACGGGAAAACCACTAAGTTAATTTTAAAATTTATTTTACCAATGCAACGCTAAGTTATCAGCGAGTAGCGTCGGTTACGTTTTACAAGCCATGGAGCGTTCGCTAGTTCAAGATAAATATCTGCAACATGCAAGTTCTGTAATACCTACTTACCTAATGCTAATTTTAATTAACAAGTACTCAACAAATTGCTTGATGTAGAAATGCAGTCGAAAAAGTCTTTTAACACACAGGGAGTAATGTTCATTTTTGCTTACGTTAGGGTTTCAGTGCTTGACTAAATCTTAGCAATAGTAAGTACGCGAGAACCTCATATGACGTCAGGTAAAACAGTTATATAAATCAGGTTTTAATATCTCTTATGTAATTAAGGCAAGTTCACAGTCAATGACAAGCTAGGACAGCGAAAACAGACGAGAAAAAAAAATAATGTCGCAGAAATTTACTATACATACCTATTATTAAAAGGAACTTTATACCGCTTGATAAAAACTCCGGTTTCTTATACATATAATTTAATATTCGTTTCAATAATGAATATGTTTGTATGGATTTTTAAAAGGTAACCCGGCAGGAAACGGCCTGTACGGACTCTTCGCCGTTGGAATATAGTAGGATTGGGTCACATGGTTTATTTCTTTTGTAATAATACTAGACCAAGCAGATAGACTTGACAAAGCAACTGGACTATGATTAAACTACTCAGACTAGTTACATAAGGACCTGCCTCGCTAGGATCAACGATCTAATGCGATTATGGAAACTGTCTCTATAGTAACGTTGTATCGTAATAAATGCAAAATACGGTAAACAACTTCGAATTTTATAGAATATATACCTAATATAAGCTCGGCTTCCTAACAAAATGGCAGACAATTTTGCTCGTGAATGAACCTCCAACTTTTCAGTTACGTGCCTTTTAAGAAATTGAATATCACGTATCTAAAACTATGAAGGAAAAAACATCGTATACATCGCATACTTGAGAATTTTTTCAATTCTCTACATGTGTGAAATCTGCCAATCCGCCAATCTTACTTACTATTAGCCTAAATTCTCTCATTGTAAGTGTTATCTCATTGTGACTTGTGCTCATGCCGAATATGGGTTGTTAACGATGATATATCAGTGATATATCATATGATGATATGATAGTGTAAATAAATGAATGAGGGAATATAATACTGTCTTTACCTGATCAAGAGGGATGCCCAACTCGTGGTTTAGTCTTCGCCTAGCTGCGGTTATGACATCCTCTGGTTTGTCGTCTATGTATAGAGGATGACTGCAGCATGCGTTGGTATAGTAGTCAGCGTACGTCGCCTGTAAACATTAATAAAGGAGAAACCTTGTCTCCATACAAACTGCGGCCTAAATTATACGAATAATACAGAGCTGAAAATTGGTCATAAATTTGGACAACTAAGGAAAACTCATGAAGCCAATTTTCAATGCAATCTATATTTACCTAATCAGTTAAATTATTTGTTACAGGTCGGCAATACTGTATCCCTTTGACATAAAATTCATTGCATTTCCAGTGTCAAACTGACAGGCGACAATTTTAATAACGATTTGACACTAACGTAGGCGATAACATCCCGTTGTAGGCGTTTAAGTCTTTCAGTATTATAAAAATAGATGAGAGGAAATTCATAAATATTGGATAATTCAGGTTTCCATCACATCTATAGGACGATACAAAAATAAATCGTTAAGTTTAATTTAGAACCAAAATAAATAAAAAGAAAAACAAAGTTAGAGCCTTGTGAAAAAGAAATATTCTCAAAGTAGAAAAGAATTCTAAACAAATAGACCGATTTTAACCAATATTTTTACTGACGCGATCTAGATGGTTGATATCGTTGTATTTATATGATGGGAAAATTGTCACACAAACACAGACAGACAGATGTTATTTATGTTTGTTAACATATATAAAAAATAGTTGGATGTGTACAATTATATTCTCTGTGGTTTAATATTCATCTTTATATAGTTGTCTTCTGTGATTGGACTCCTCTCTATGGTCTATGGCTTTTTAAAGTAATGTAATAAATTAATGGGTAATTGTAAAAGGGTTTTATAAAAGGAATAAATATTTTAAGACAGACAATGGCGTATTGAATATATCCTCCAACTTCAAATAACAAGACTATTAACAAAAATGATAAATTACTTTCTGACTCGCTCTCCTCTGTAGTAACATGTCTCCCCTCTTGTTGAAGAGAAACACACTGAAGGCTCTGTGTAACAGGACTTTGCCATCGTCACCCACTTTGTGGCAGTCTCTTTTAGAGGCAGTTCCAATGAAGTTGTCCTTTTCATCCACAAGTAGACATATATCCTTGTCCATGGCTTCAGCCTAGTGAAAGAAATGCATAAATACTTTAACAGTTGAAAAATAATAATTAAAACTCATTGCCTCGTTGCTCAAGTGTGCCTAGAAACAAGTCCTGTAGACGCGGCGCTAATGTCTTAATGGCGCTCTTTGTCATTTGGTAATAGAGGTCATAATGTCATTTGTGAAAGGCGCTCTCAGTTTTAGTTCAGGTTTTAGCCGCGGGACTTCTTTCGTGGCGCAGAGTCTATGTAGCTTTGGACCATTAGGTCTTGTAAGCCCTAGACTAATTACATATGGACTTGTACCGCACCCAAATTCACCTACAAAATTGTCTGTAATTTTTTGAGGGGTATTATTTTCGATGTGTGAGTTTACCTATTAAAATGCAAATATTTAACACCATTAAACATATTCTGTGTCCTTACACTACACATTACTATACTTACTTACTATTTGATTCGTAATACACTTGTAATTTTTACACAGACTGTAACACATCGCTAATACTGATACTTGTTACACAGAATATTAGATGACTTGATCGAGGTTTTGCTGTTCCGACTGAAGAATAGTTTCTTTTTAGATATTGTTTTTATTACAAACTTACAAATCCCGCGGGAGCTATGGATTTTTCCGGGATGAAAAGTAGCCTATATGATAATCCAGAATAAAATCGATTACCATTCCAAATGTCAGCCAAATATCTTTAGTAGTCGCAGCGCAAAGGAGGAACAAAATCCCGGAAAAATCCATGGTTCCCGAGGAATTTGTGAAAAACTAAACTTCACGCGGACGAAGTCGCGGGCGTCTGCATGATTTAGTATAATATAAATTGTTACGAGTATACGGTATAAAAAGTTGTGTTGTGAAATAATATCTTTAACCTTAATAATTATATTTATAAATATTTAAAGATCTGGGATTACTTATGTAATTACAAAAATTGCTTAATACAACTGCGAGGCTAGATGTTAATTTTAATTTCTGTAAGATGCTAGATGTTAATTTTAATTTCTGGCAAATCATAATGACAATGTTGTCAGAACTAATATTCACCTAAAAAAATGCAAACATAATTTTGTTTGTTTGTCACACTTGAATGCATATATTTGATAATTATCAAATCTTGTCTAATATAATGTTGCAAGGAGTAGACATTGGTTTCCCATGGCACTTTAAGTTCTAAACTCATTATGAAAACTGAATATGTCTGTTTTACATGTTGAAATATCTATTCTCTGAGATTTTATAATGTTTTTCATACATATCAATTAAAATAGTCTAATCAGGTACAGATCTATGGATTTTATAGAAAATTTATAAATCAAGTAAAATATCATTACACAAATGGTTATTATAATTATGCATATTTTATATAATATCTACAGCTATATCCTAATTCCCACACATTTATGTGAAATTATTTAAATTATATATAAAAAACAAAAACTAAAGGTATTTAAATATTATTTATTAGGCTTGATTTAAACTTTAGGTGAGAGTTTCGATTATAAAATATGAATTTGAGAATTCAGTAAACACCTTTTCGAGATAGAGATAGATATGAGAAAGGTGATCCAAAGTAGTATTACATTATTTAGAAAAAATTATGGATAAAAATTCAAAATTTTGCCTGAAAATGTCTAAAAAAAACTTTTCTTTACTCCCATACAAACCATTTGTAATTTGTAATAATACATAAAAAAAATTGTTTAAGTGTTAGTGGAGAGGTTCCAGGAAGGCAAGAACATTTAATGACATTAGGATAAAGTTAATTTAAGGTATGGGTAAGATAGGGTAGAGGTAGGGTAGGGGTAGGGTAGTAGTAGGGTAGGGTAGAGTAGGATAGGGGTAGGGTTGGGTAGGTGTAGGGTGGAAGTAGGGTAGGGCAGGGGTAGAGAAGAAGTGCATATAAGAAGCATGACTGAGGCCATTAGTATTCCATCAATTCCACAAACCTGTATAGGCTCCAAGCCATCCTCAGAGTCCTTGAGTTCCGGATTGGCAGGTTCTGTTGATAAGTATCTCATTTCTACTTTTGATGTATTCCATATTGAACGTGCAAAACGTCTGAGCAGCATCTTTAACAATATATCAATCTTAATTTATAATGCATAGATCATAGAATATAGTAGAGGGTTTGTTTATATTTGAAAAGTGCATTAATAGCCAAATATGCAACTACAATTAATTTTTTTTTCTTATTATTAAAGTGCCATAGGCTCCTTAATGAAACCTTACTGGCGGCCCTCGAGGGATTGGGCGATTGCAGAAGCATCGTCTAGTCAAGCAAGAAGGCAAAAACAGAAGGGTTTCTCCTCTGAGGCTCAGACTTCTGCTTAGAGGGCTGTTCTGGATATCATATATAATCTATGTTGAGTTATGTGGTTGCACACAATGACTAAGTACTTATATATATTTATGATTAGATGCAGAGGTGTATCTGATTAACGAGCGGCACACATTTGATTCCCAGCAACACTCCATGAGGCGTTCGGCCTGCTAAACTTTCTGGAGTGAGCTTGGTTGGCTGGAGTGCCTCCAGCGGGGTCCAGCACCAAATGGGCCGACGTACAATGGCCAACCCCTAGTGGCCAAGTGCAGAAAAGGCCCAGTAAAGTCCCAGGAAAGAAGAAGAAGAGAAGAAGATTTATCAGATCTTGTTTAAATATGTCCTATATTTCTGTTCCCTTCTAATTCGTTGAAAAACCGTTGGGTTAAGAGAGTATTGGGCGAGTCTAAGATAGCCACTATGAAAAATATTTAAATGTATTAGGATGTGGATGATACTTGTTTTAAAATAAACCTATTCAATCTTCACTGACAATAGCTAACGTTATCTAACCTCAGTTATTCAAAGATCAATTTGATTGTTATTCCAAGATAAGTTGTTTGGTATGTATGAAATAAATATGTAACAGGGTATTGATTTGTTATACAGATAAAAATATTCTTTAAGACTTATACTTATATTGTGCTTTGAAGAAATGATTCAAATGCTAATGCTATTGTGCCACGAGGCAAATTTAGCTTACAGCAAGGAAGGAATCTTTTATAATGGTAATGATTTTATAAGTACCTTAGATTTGCTTAGTTAAGTCTCTGACTGTAGCATCCATTTCGCTATAGTAAGGTAAATTGAAGTCCTTTGGAAACCATATTTTAGTACTGTATTAATTTGGCTATAGACTTAGGATATAAATTTCACAATAATATATATCAACTAAATAACAGGGATCCCTTTTTGTCATTGTTATACCAAAATTCTAATGTCCCTATATTAAGAATGTATGAGTAAATTAGCCATTTGCTCATAGATAATATCATATAAATGTTATAATAAATATAAGGCATTTGAGGTACAGAAAGTAGCTTATTCTTGATTTGGGTTTAAAGCACTAATCTCAAATGCTTTGCATTAAGAGACATGTAATAATTTCAACACCTATTTAAAATTTCTGTAATAAGGAGAGCCAACTGAGCAGAGAAGAGAAGAAATTAATTGCTGAAGACTATTAACAATGAAGATGGTGTTAAGTTCATTCAAGTAGCATAATAAATAACTACACGAGCCTAAAATAGCTACAAGAAAATAAACAATGCAGTAAAAGTAGTTAAACTAGAAAATAAAACTGCTACGTTACCTTTAGGCCTTTGTATATTAATTAATCATGTATTGCTTGCTGAAATGCTAACACTGGTACAATGGAGTTTTCTTCGTATACTGAAAACGGTCTTATTTCCACAAACTTACTAGAAGCACTGATAAGTGATAAATTAAAATTAAGACATGAACAGACCTCTAAGAAAGTACACACGAAAAATACCTATGACGACGAGCCGCGAGCGAGCGAAGCGAATGACGTTGACGGCACAACACAAACGTCAATTATTTTGATAAATTGACAGCTGTGAAGATGTTTGACATTGACAAAGAGATTTTTTTTCTTTATTCTTTCCCGTAAAGAAAAGGCAAATGTATTACACCGTACAGCCATACAAATTGACAAGATTGCCGACAAAACGTTTATAGTTTTATTAATCTTACTTTATAGAGGATATGAAACACTAAATAATTTTTGAGGCCCGTAGCCATGTTTGGTCGACAAATTAAGTTCCAACCATTTAGGGTTGTTTTATCGATAATAACTGAACAGTCTAAAATTAAAATGCATTGACTTACTGATTTAGAATAATAGAATATAAAAATCCATGCATAAATTGTTATAAGTTCATCCGAAAATGTCTTTTATTACTATCACTAAACCAATTTTAATAATTAAAGGTAGAAACGAGTCGTTACTTTTTTATCTAGGATCTAAAGCCACGCAGGTTATTCACTGGACAAACAAGGTAATGGTAAGAAAACTAAAACCCGAATATTTTTATCGTGATAATAACCATCAACATATTATATAAAATTATTTATTTCTTATGCTAGTATTTTTTTTATTCTTCTTTAAAAGTTAGCCCTTGACTACAATCTCACCTCATGGTAAGTGATGATGCAATTTAAGATGGAAGCGGACTAGCTCGTTAGGAGGAGGATAAAAATGAAGACGGACCCCCTTCGGTTTCTACACGATATAGTACCGGAACGGTAAATCGTTTGGCGGTACGTCTTTGTCGGTAAGGTGGTAACTAGCCACGGCCAAAGCCTCCCACCAGCCAGACCCGGACCAATTAAGAAAACCTTAATCGGCTAAGCCGGCGGGGATCGAGCCCAGGACCAGGATTATGATGATCCGAAGTCCGACAACGCGTATTGGAACAGCGTGACTTGCCCTTGTGCTAGTGGGCAGTTAAATAGTCTTATAATGATGATAATAGTTAAAAGATACCTCGTAAATACTTACCCAAGAAAGTAATCTACGTACCCCTATTATTTAAATACTAGCTGACGCCACGCGGTTTCACCTGCGTGGTTCCCGTTTCCGTAAGAATATGAGGATAATATATAGCCTATAGCTTTCCTCGATAAATTGGCTAACTAATACTGAAATATTTTTTCAAATCGGACCAGTAGGTCCTGAAATTAGCGCGTTCAAGCAAACAAACAAACACACTCTTTAGCTTTATAATATTAGTATAGATTTAGGTATTTTTACTGAATAAAGATAATACGCAGCTAAAATATTTTAAATCAACCAAAGTGTAACTTTTAAAAGCAATAAAAGGTGGAAGTTCTATTTTTAATTGAATATACCCTAAGGAAAGCGCGCTGCTTAAAATAACTTCTCGTTACATCCGATGCAAACAGAAACACGGATGTACCTAAGTCGTCAGACAGTTTCGTGACTTCTGTTTTAAATGTCTTTGCTTTAGTCACCGTTTATCTATTTAAATACAATATGTCGAATGTGAAATTAGCTATAAGAGTTAGACCATTTACAGAGAAGTTAGTGAAATAACTGCATTCAATAAATTTACTCAAAGTATTAAAAAGTTTTATCGCAATTTTATGTCTACTAATATTTTTCAGAGAACTCAAATCGGAGAAAGAACGTGTTCCAGTTGTGAGTATTGTTGACGAACATACAGTGACTATAACTAATATAAAGGTGAGTAAAATAATGTATACATGTTTAATATATTAGCTTAGAATCTAAACTTTAGATATTTAACTGATTTGTTGGTTCAGTTACGTTTAGTCGTTAACGAATGCGGCTTCTGCAATCTTGACGTCCTAGAGTCGAGCATGGGCTATGAAATATTGAGCTTTCTTTCAAGGAATTCTCAGTCTCATGTTGTGAAGTGGACCGCGTCACTGTTATTGTTATCTGATCATCACAGAGGCAAACATTTTAACCCCAAGCTCGCCTATTGCATATGAGCAGCGTGGTTACCTAGCAAGAGCTTTTTTTAAGTATTATTTTGTATATCTTTTAAATATGTCCAATATTCCCATGCCCCTCCAACTAGTAAAGACTGTACTCGTATTAGGAGTGGGTATCGAATCGAATTGTGGGTAGCGGGAATGAACCAGTACCCCTCGGTGATGAGTCCGATCGCTTAACCGTTGAGGTATTGAGGCTCATCATTTTCTCCATTATCATTTTCATAAAATTATTGAACTCCCTGAAGCAGTCTATTTAACGAACGAATTAAAATTTCATGAAATATCTTTGACAGTTAGCATTGCAACGCTAGTCTTGCTTTAAATTTATTTTTCACTACTCTTGCTCAAAAACACTGTCATATTACCACTCCACAGCGGGGCTAAACAAGCATATTAGCCTCTAGGGGCTAAAGTAATTTTGTTTTTTTAATTCTTGTCTGTTACGAGTACTAGTCAAGTACTAGCCTATTATAAAACGGAGGAGGTTTTATTCGAAAATAGAATCATTATAGGTATGGCACTGATTGTTTTGAAAAATAAATAAAAAACTTTAAATTGGAATGAAATGCAGCGTTCTTGTTTGTGGAATGCGTTCATTTTTTTATTAAATTTTTATTGAGTTGCGAATAAAGCAAGATTTGAAGACATGGGACATCCTTTACGGTGTAATACCTTTGCTTTTTTGTCATGTGAAAAAAATAAAATTAAAAAGCAAGAATTTAAAAAATAATTGGCGTGAATAATACACACTTGATTATTTTCAGAAATTCATTGTAAATTTGTGACCGTAGCATACATATTTTTCAACAATAACTGTTATTGTTGTCTTTATCTACTGAGAATGGTGATCCTAATTTGAAGATGGATGAAATTTTGAATCTGTTACCATCAAAGTCCAGACGCATTTACTTAAATACTTACCTACGAAAAATTTAATAAGTGAAGAAAACAACAACGAATAGATTCACTTACGAAAGGAGTTTTTTAAATTGTTATCTTCCACGTTTACCTCACATTATCATTATTCATCTTCACAGTAGTTGGAAATTATGTTACCAGGTCAAAGCATCTCCCATAATATCCAAAATTGTAGACTTTGTACATTTAATTTTCAATTAAAATAAATCATTGAATATTGTACTAAACTATTTTATTTTCTCACAATCGTAGTGAAAAGCAGAGTGTAACACGTGGGGCTAAACCCATTATAAACTCGGTTTCTATTTAGGCGGCCCTCGCCTTACGTCTCGGGCCCTAAAAATACCTCGTATATAATGGGTCTTTTTAGCCCCTTGTATAACAATCTACTATCTCCTTATTCTTTTATAAATGGTACACTTGTATATTTTTTTACATTAAAAATGTGATACGTAAAAATTGCTAGGTAAACGCGTCAGGCGCAGGCGACAGTCGCGAACGCGTGCGCAGTTTTTACGCTGACTACACATTCGACAGCGCCTGCGCGCCTTCACACCCGCTCTACGGATCACAAGAAAAGGTATTTTTTTTATTCTTTACAAGTTAAACCTCGACTACAATCTCACCGATCTAAGATGGAAGCGGGCTAACTTGTGAGGAGGAGGTTGAAAATCTATACCCCCTTCGGTTTCTACACGACGCCGTACCGGAACACTAAATCGCTTGGCGGTAGGGTGATTACACTAAGGTGGGTGGTACTACTTACTACTAGACACTAATAAATGAAATTAATTTAGTGTCGAAAAACTGTTAATTTAAACTGTAAAGCCTTAGTTCTCACATACAATCAACGACATATTATTTCGTAATAATAGATTATGAAACACGGCTCGTGATACAACATCGGAATAAGCCCGACTAGTTGCCGCGTTGCAAGGACCAGCTTAGACTAAGGGCCCCGTATGGGTTTGAAACTAGTGGGGCACATTCCGACGTTGTATTTCAACCGTGTTTAATAATCAATTAATTTGAATACTACTCACGATAGTTTAAATTCTAAAATATTATTTCGCAAGGAGAAATAGACAAATTTTAATCAAATTAAAAAAAAAAGATAGACAAAAAAAATGGTGGCGCAATCGGAAATGTCGCTACCTCTTTCATTGCGTTGGGACCTTAGATACATAGGGACGAAAGAGACTATTCCGTCATTGGAAGACATTTTGCCTATTCCTCTTCATTTGGTCGAATGCTACTGAAGAACATGCGTTTCACAGGTTTTCGACAAAATCGGTCGTGAAGTACTGAGCAGGATATCCCACGGGCAGTCAGCATGCGTACTCACCTATGGGCAGAGCGCTACGGGGAAGACTCACACCATGCTGGGCAGCACGGCTCAGCCTGGCTTGATACCGCGGATCTGCGTGGCATTGGCTGACACTACGCCCTTCGATATTACTGTTAGGTCAGTACCTTCTGCTATTTTTACTATATTTACACCCTGGTCAAAGACTCACCGCAGTTTACCAAACCTTGAAACCTGCTACACTCCAAAACGACCATAGTCCAAACTTCATATGGCTACCATACTGACCTATGGTGGCATTGACTGACAGCGTTTATAAAATGGTAATACCTAATGGTAATCTAATAGGTACCTACGTATAATAACTTGCTGGTCTTGAAACATTGTGGCATAGGCGATGAGAAGACGCACGGAAGTTTATCAAATCCCGAAACCTGCTACACTCCAAAACGACTACAGTCCAAACTTTATATGGCTAATTGGCTACCATACGCAATTACTCACCTATGATAGGAGCCTGACAGCCTTTATAAATCAGTAAAACCTAGTGGTAACCTAATAGGGACCTACGTATAATAACTTGCTAGTGCATACGTGTCTACGTAAAAGTTTTCTAAAATGTACCTGTAATTTGCAACAAATCGAAAGTTGTGAAGCGAACGTTCGAGTCGATTTTCCATGAACTGCTGGAAACTATGAAATTGAACGCCGTTCAATTTTCTTTATTGTATGTATGTGGTAAATGGCAATTTTGTCAGCGCGAACAAATTGTTTCGCTATCATTTATATGGCGAGCACCCTTTACCATAGAGAACGAACATTAATTCGTAAAGAGGTTCCGGAGACCAGAGTTTTGAGACCAACGACCTTAAAATGATGAAGTTGCAATTCCCATGCTAAATAGATATATTATACATAGCTACTACTATACATAGCTACTAAATAGATACCTACTATTTTTTTAATTTTTCCGCTGCTCCAGCCTGTTGGTTTCTTATTAGGGTAGATTTGGATATCCGTTCTAATATAAAATTGTTACACTAGTAAAACCCAGGTCTTGCGGCAGGTTATAGAGGTTTAGTTGGTTACACCTTTCGCATCCACTTCTCCCGCATGTAAACTAACCACATAGCAATTTTTATAGATTTCGGCTCACTGTTGAGCACTACTCTCCTCTCATAAGAGTCTCCTTAGTCGCCCATGCGGATTGGTAGGCTCTACACACGTAGAGAATTAAAAAAAATCTCAGGTATGCAGGTTTCCCCACAATGTTTCTCCTTCACCGTTCGAGACACGTGATATTTAATTTCTTAAAATGCACATAATTGAAAAGTAGGAATACCGGATGGAGGAGGGAATACGCTCTCCGCATTAAAGGCAGAGGTCATATCCACTGGGCTATCACGTCATAGTTAGGTAATTTATAATATTTATTCAACATTTGGTTTTCTAGTGCGGGGTCGCCATCCAAGCACCTAGGGACTCTATAATACGATAACGAAAGTTCACTCGTCACAAAATCTCAAAAACCGCAGCAGCACAGCAGGGAGGTAGGTAGTTTAGTTAGGTACTATGCGTCCGCTAAGAATGGTCTTTGCGACAAGACCGGAGTAAGGAGATCTAAGGGAGGACGAAGTCACGGGCGTCCGCTGGTTATTAATAACTGAATAAGTTAAAATACAAGATAAGATAATCTTACCATTACTCATCACTATCACTAGATTCTTCATCAATCTGGTTTTCTAAGTAAAATGGGTGGCAAACTAAACCGTAGCTTATGAAACTAATAGGTATTAACTAAACTAAAAGTCATAAAGACGGCATTTGTGACATTTGTGACGGCCACCGTGGCGCAGTGGTGTGCGCGGTGGATTTACAGGACGGAGGTCCTGGGTTCGATCCCCGGCTGGGCCAATTGAGGTTTTCTTAATTGGTCCAGGTCTGGCTGGTGGGAGGCTTCTGCTGTGGCTAGTTACCACCCTACCGATAAAGACGTACCGCCAAGCGATTTAGTGTTCCAGTACGATGTCGTGTAGAAACCGAAAGGCGTGTGGATTTTATTCTACTCCTAACAAGTTAGCCCGCTTCCATCTCAGACTGCATCACTATTTACCATCAGGTGAGATTGTAGTCAAGGGCTAACTTGTAGAGAATAAAAAAAATCATAATGGGTATATAATACCCTCTAATAATCTCTATAGGTATAGTTTATAATAAATGTATAGTGTAGCAGTTGAGACAGATTGAAGAAAACACCGCAATTGTTATAGCTCACGCGATTCAGGAATCGCTTGGCGCGAATGTTTCTACTTATATTGACACCTGTAATTTTTGTTTCCAACTTTCGCTGAGTTTTCTCGTGTTTCACTATAGAGTAATATAAATTCTTAGCTTCGTAGGAACCCTTAGGAAAGTCCTCTCCTCATGAACTCTCAAAGTTAATTTTTAACGGTGTATTTTTACCTACCTATTAAAAAGGTAGACGAAAATCATTCTATTCAAAATAATTCTCCTCTGTGTGAATGTTTTCTAATTGCTTTCTACACTTCTGGACTGAGCTTGTTTTTTTTCGTTTCAGTTTTTGTATCATTTATGCAGTCGGGTTTTTTTATTTGCTTAATTAAAATTCAACAGTTGTCATTAAGTTAAAATTATTCCTTTAGCTGAGATCGTACTCATTTGCGAGCTTATTTAACTACTTAGATAAATATTAATGACTAATTAACTAATTAAAATTAATTAAAAATATAACGCCATAACTAGATGCATTCATTATTATTTTTTGTTATATGTGCGTCATAATATAAGGTTTTTGCGTAACAAAAAATTAAGAATATTGCGCAGAAAATTAAAAAAATCAGAAAACTGAACGACTGTGCTTTTTACACGGTCAACGGCTTAACGGATTTGGGTGAAAATTGGCACAAAGATAAATAAGGAAAATCCAAATGTGCATGTGCACGCCTTATAAAATTTATCAGACAAAATCGAGAACAAAAATATGACTCTTCATGCAATTTTCAATTCTGTTACACATAGATATACAATGTATGTTTCTTCTGGAGCCGTGGTAGTTTATCTTAGTTTTCAATAGGTCGTACGATATATATGTTTTAATTTTAATGTAATATCACCTCAGGCCTCAGGGGCGTATTTCCAAGAGGCCCCAGACTCCGAATTTCCAGTCGTCCTCAAGCAACAGAAACCCACACTTCGCTGCCACGTCCCAACGCCATTCAGTTTTTTTTAGGGTTCCGTAGTTCGCAAGGAACCCTTATAGTTACGCCAAATCCGTTCGTCTGTCCGTCCGCGATTTAGCGCAGAGACTATTACTACTAGAAAGCTGTAATTTAGCATGAGTGTAAACATTAAAAATGTGAACAATAAAACCCTGAATATTTTTTTATAAAATAATAATTGCTAGAGAGAAGAAGAAGAAATTCCCGTGCCCTCCACTTCTTGACGTGAATCCGGCCCCTTTACCAACCGTTGTGGCTGAGTTTGTTGTGGGCTCTTCTCGGACCAAGGCGCGTTTGGAACCCTCATAACATTAATTTTAAGTTTTCGACTTACTTCGATTACCACCATTAGATTAAATTAAATTATAACATAATCTTGACCTTTCAAAACTGCTTGTAAACTAAGCCTATTTGAAACAAGTGAAATTTGTTTTTTTTTTGAGTTGTTTAGGCTTATGCAAGAGCCGTGATAGCCCAGTGGATATGACCTCTGCCTCCGATTCCGTGGGTGGGTGTGGGTTCGAATCCGGTTCGGGGCATGCACCTCCAACTTTTCAGTTGTGTGCATTTAAAAAAATTACATATCACGTGTCTCAATCGGTGAAGGAAAACATCGTGAGGAAACCTGCATACCAGAGAATTATCTTAATTCTCTGCTTGTGTGAAATCTGCCAATCCGCATTGGGCCAGCGTGGTGGACTATTGGCCTTACCCCTCTCATCTGAGAGGAGACTCGAGCTCAGCAGTGAGCCGAATATGGGTTGATGACGAGGCTTATGCCCTAGCCCCGTTCCGTATGCAGCGACCTTTAGTGTTTTAATGGAAAGAAACCCTTAGATAGATAAGCACATATTACTATTCACCGCACAGTTTCCAATACCACATTACGATTTGTAGATATTAGCAGCGATAGAGAGTTATAGCCGAGGGTGGCGGGATTGCGTGTCGTTTCGCCCTTGGGCGGCTCTACGTCTCTTTATCACTGTTCCAACTTAAAAGTTAATATGATGCGTGTTACAGCTTAAAGTTGTGATAGACTTGGTGAAAAATGATTTTAAAAGCTCGCTGGTTTAGCCACAAAGTCTGGCTATTTTGCGGTTTATTGTAAGTTAGGACGTTATCATACTATAATAATTGCTATGTGGTTTTTTTTTTAATTATTTTGAGTTCCATCGTCGTCATTAACCCATATTCGGCTCACTGCTGAGCTCGAGTCTCCTCTCAGAATGAGAGGGGTTAGGCCAATAGTCCACCACGTTGGCCCAATGCGGATTGGCAGACTTCACACACGCAGAGAATTAAGGTAATTCTCTGATATGCAGGTTTCCTCACGATGTTTTCCTTCACCGATTGAGACACGTGATATTTAATTTCTTAAAAATCTTGAGTTCCATGCACTCTCTGAAATAGTTGATCTTGACATCTTTTTCCATGTTTTAAACCATACGAGTGTTCGATACTTCTATACTAATATAACAAACTTGTGGTGTTGTAGTGGTAATCTCCGATCTACTAAACCTATTTTTAAAATTCTTTTATCTCTAGAAAGCCACGTAATCTGTGAATGTCATAAATTCGTATATTTTATCCCGGTACGGAAATTACGCGGGTGAAACCGTAGGGCTTCGGCTAGTCTTCTGTATATTTTTTTTGTTGCGTATTCACTCACTCACTGACATAGCTCAGCGAGTCGCGAAGCTGTAGTGGCAATGGGCAGGGCATTTCGAAGAGAGGATAGACGTTGGGGTCTCAAGGTGCTGGAATGGCGACCCCGCTCCGAAAAGCGCAGTATTGGTCGATCCCCCAATCGGTGGATGTTTTAGTTTCAGTAAGTATAATGAAAATTAGTTACAATTAGTTAAAAGTCAAGTTGACCTATCACCTTCCCCGACGTAGTAGACGAGCCTGCGATACCCAGACATACCTTATTTTATGAGTGTAATTTAGTGAGTTAGGCTGATAAGCCTAATAAAATAAACCTTGGCTGAGTTTATTGGGGGCTTTTCTTCGACCGAGGCGCATTTGGTCCAATTTAATTTTCGTGAAAATCGGTTTAGTAATTTTGTGGTAAAATGAAAAATAAAAAAACGAAATTGCCCGTACTGTGGCGCTTTCGTTCACTATGCTAGGACACACTAAAAACAGAAACACAAAATATTTTAAACAAGAAAATTTAACCGACTTCAAAATAAAAAAAATAAACTAAAAAGCGAATAATAACTTTCAGATCACTTTGAAGGCGGTGCCAAAACATTGATGCATTAACTCAAGCTGTTTAAATCATAGTTTTAGGATTTTCAGACGGTTCTTTCCCGTGGTTCTTTCAGAAGACTCTACCTCCAGTTTAGAAGGCAGGTTCTGCTGAGAAGAGCCGGAATGAAACTAAACAGTTGCTCTATCTATATCTATACTAATATTATAAAGCTGAAGAGTTTGTTTATTTGTTTGGTTGAACGCGCTAATCTCAGGAACTGCTGGTCCGATTTAAAAAATTCTATAAGGGTTGGATAACGCATTTATCGAGGAAGGCTATAGGCTATATTTTATCCCCGTATTTCTACGAGAACGGGGGCCACGTGGGTGAAACCGAGCGGTGTCTACTAGTTTTGAATAAAAATAAAAAGAGAAAGCTTTCAGCCTTCATAATATGCGTAGACAATCTTTCAGCCTTCATTATATACGTAGACAAATTTTCAGCCTTGATAAAATGAGGCGTGTCTAGCTGTCACAGGCTCTCGTTTTATATAAGGCTTCACAGTCGGGCGGATTATACGCCAGCAGTGACGTGCCGCCCGCCCAAGCCTGCATAGTGGGTGTCGATCGCTCAGCGTTCTTACTTGTGAAAATTTTCAAAAAGTAAATGCCCAATAAGTTTGAACACATTACACGGTAGACAGAGACGTGATAAACTCGTACATAGTCGTTAGACACAGTTTTCCGGGGAATGGATTTTAAAAAGGTTCTTTAGTTGTTAGTTCTATCTCCCTTACAGTAACCAAGCAAGTATCTCATCTAACGGTAAGTGGAAAATCATCGCTTGTACAATGTACTGCCCGACGCCCATCAAGCTGAGGCGAAGGCCTTTTTTTTAAATTTTAAATTAGCAAGCGCTATTCACTCTTGACTTGAATATAGCCATCTTGTAGGTGGTGGGTAAAACGAACGCTAGAAAAGCATTCTACACTCAATGTGCCTGTAATTTGCACTGGCAATCATGCTTTTCGGATAAGAGCAAATGATACTTGGCGGCAGAAATAAGTGCTTCCAGCTTCCCTTTAAGAAAATCGTAGGAATCACATGTAGCTCTCGTTTCATTTCATTGCTGCATTTTAAAGTTCTTTTGCTTAAAGTAGAATGCATTTTATGCAATACTTCGTACGCCCTAAGACCTCTTTAACCGCGGCAATGTTGTAAAATCCGTTCTTATATATTAGCCGTGATAGTCCTGTGGATATGACCTCTGCCTCCGATTCCTGAGCGTGTGGATTCGAATCCGGTCCGGGGCATGCACCTCCAACTCTTCAGTTGTGTGCATTTTAAGAAATTAAATATCACGTGTCTTAAACGGTGAAGGAAAACATCGTGAGGAAACCTGCATACCAGAGAATTTCTTTTATTCTCTGCGTGTGTGAAGTCTGCCAATCCGCATTGGGCTGGGGTGGTGGACTATTGGCCTAACCCCTCTCATACATACATACACTTCCTAACGCTTGATACAATTCGTAATCCCGTTTAATACGTCTACAGGTCACACGCGTATAATTCCAAACAACAAATAAATTATCTTTCTTATCTTATTAATCTTTTTGTCATACCAGAATAAGTGATTACTTTAAGTAGCATAATTAGGTAGTCTTAACACCAAATACACTAATTTTTAAAACTATGTATGTGTAAATTAGTCGTTATTTTTTTCACTATCCCCCACCCATATCCCGTATAATTTCCTTTCCCGTCTAAGACGCGTTTTTAGTTGGGTCCCTCTGAAATCATATTAAACGGGTTCTACTGTAATTAGCTGTTATATTTCTCCCGTTTCTTTTTTTATGATGTTAAATAGTTTTATCACGCGATGTTCATATTAGCCGCTGATCACTGCTAAAAACTACGCAATGCTACGCACGTGACAACGAATGGTGGAATAAATACCGGGATAATTAACCGCAAGGCCAGACTGGGAGATTAGGGTAGGTACAATTCACCCCCATCGTTAATTGTATTTGGTGTAAAGGAAGGTTTTTCGTCATTGATATCAGAAGGCCTTCCTAATCTTTTATTCTTTACTAATTATTTCATCATCATCATTATCAACCCATATTCAGCTTACTGCTGAGCTCGTGTCTCCTATCAGAATGAGAGGGGTTAGGTCAATAGTCCACCACGCTGGGCCAATGCGGATTGGCAGACTTCACACACGCAGAGAATTTAGAAAATTCTCTGGTATACAGGCTTCCTCACGATGTTTTTCCTTCACCGTTTGAGTTTCTATTTATTTAAACCACTTTAAACACAATTTAAGAGTAGTATACATCATCATCAATCATCAATACATATAAATAAAATCCAGTCTCCAGTCCATCTGGTGGGGGGTCGACCAACACTGCGTTTTCTAGTGCGGGGTCACCATTCCAGCTCCTTTGGACCCCAACGTCCATCGGCTCTTCGATGCTATGCTCATTGCCACTCCAACTTTGTGATTCGTTGAGCTATGTTGGTGACTTTGGTTCATTTGTTTATAGAATTTTAGCGTGTTGGGTCTCCCTTTATACGGATGGAAGTTTGGTTTGGTAGAGGCCCGTAAAAATAAAAAAAGGACGATGATTTACAAGAAATATATGGCAAAATGTACACGTAAACCCAGTTTATAAAACAATAATTTTAAGAAGGTAATTAATTTTGTGCGAAAAAAGTAATAATAACCATTATCATCAGATATTCTTTCGGTTTATTTTATTTTTTTTTATTCATCAGATGACATTCTGGGGCTTATAAATTAATAATTAGTGAAAGGTGAATAAAAAATAACACGTTAAATTTAGTTTTCAGCGTTCTGTGCGTTAAATTATGTTGTCCAAATCTACGACTATATTTCAGAACGAGATATCACGAGTTTTGAATGAGCCTCTACGAGTATAATGAATGTATTGTATCTACGAGGTCTCGCAGGTGTCGGCCCGTAATACCTACCACCTTAACGCTTCGATAAGTTACGTTCTCTATAAATTAACGCCGCGATAAACAGAGGACCTAGTGGCAGGTTGATACTGTGACGATCGAGTTAACGTAAACCCGAATTTCTAAGGAATTGAAATAGCGATAGTAACAGTATGAAGACATTGAAAACTCCCACTAGGCACTCAGATGTAGACGCGAACTTTACGATATCATACATCATAATCATCTTCTTTTTCAGTTGTCAAAGTTACTACAAAATTAATGAGTTCTTTGGTAATTATGCTTGGTGGCCATTGGATCAGCTTCTACCTTCACACAGGAAGTAAAACCAGAGAAAACAATTTATGTGCAAAAGAAATTTTAATGATAAATGTAAATTATTCAAATATTGTATGATTTCTTTTTCAAATGAGCAACTGTTGTGTTTCTTCCGGTACCGGAACCGGTAGAATCTTTACAAATAGTCAACTGGCCTTTCAAAAGTGCTTGTAAACTGAGTCTATTTGAAATAAATGAACCTTGAATTAGAATTTAATGATGATGATGATGATGAATCCAGTCATTTAAATCGTGGTATTATCTAACTATGGGCCTCATAAGAAGGCTCAGAGTCACACAGCAGGCGATGGAACGAACTATGTTAGGAGTATCTCTGCGTGATCGAATCAGAAATGAGGAGATCCGCAGAAGAACCAAAGTCACCGACATAGCTCAACGAGTTGCGAAGCTGAAGTGGCAATGGGCGGAGCACATAGTTCGAAGAGCCGATGGACGCTGGGGTCCCAAAATGCTGGAATGGCGACCCCGCACTAGACAATGTTGGTCAACCCTCCCACCAGGTGGACTGACGACATCAAGCGAGTCTCAGGGATTCGCCGGATGCAGGTGGCTCAGTATCGTGATGTTTGGAAGTCCCTACAAAAGGCCTATGTCCTGCAGTGGACGTCCATCGGCTGATATGATGATAATGATTATCTTACAAACATTTAGCATTTCGCTATTTAATAATTGAAGCCTATGGCTTCATAGGCTCAAAGAGTTCTAAATGTAGACCTTAGAAGTAATGTAAAAAAACGTAGTTTGTATAAATGATTGTTACAGTTTCTTGGAGATATACAACGAACGAGTGCACGATCTGTTGGCCGGTGAGGTGTTGCCAGTAAATTCTCTTCCGAGAAGAAAGGGTAACGCCCGCAAAGACCTTCGTGTCAGAGAGCACCCTACAAAGGGACCTTACGTTCAAAGTAAGTACATTACAATAGGCTAGATATAATAAACAATTTACAAGGATGAGGATAATTTAGGCTAGCCACTCACCATCCAATAAGTCCTCACGTTCACAGCGCTAACGGCAGGACGTCCGATAAAACTGATCGTGTGTTGGATACATGATGCATCATGATGATCTGCATAATTATGCATGCAGGCACGTGGACTTTGGATGGTGCGTGGCATAGCTTTACAAAACCGTGCAACGTCACCCTAACGCAGACATTTACAGACTCGTATATGATTTTGTCTCTTTATTCAAGTGGTTAAATGTGGATCACGAAGTCCTGGATTCGAGTTCTAGTGCGAACTATTCTAAGCAATAATCTGTAGCAATCTGTGGTGCTAACATGCGACCAAGTGAAGAAAAATATACAAAATATCGTCCAATAGCGGCGAAATTGTCCCAGTCTCATCTTTATCGTGGAATGAAAGAGACTGCGGAAATTCCTGTTGTTCTGCCATTGATTGAAATTTGTCTATTTCTCTTCACGAGATCTCGCTGATCGCACGTTAGCGCCACTGGAGTTGGTATGTTAATGGCATTACCTTGGAGCTGTGTGGAGTAAACAGCAGGTTGCTAAACGAAGTTATCAACTCGGTTTAGTAGGTGACGTCATATGCTAATTCAAAACTAACAGGTACAAACAAAAACGTCCATCATTCCACCAAAAGTAGTACAGTACTTTTTATAATGTGTAAAAATTGGTAGATGTACCACTGCAGAAATACTAAAAATAATGCAATTCAAGATTTTTCTAACATTCTAACCCTAAAGGGTAAATAATATAAATCGTTTACGTTTTGAGTTATATAATTTTAAAAAATGATTAGTAGACTATTTATCCCACTTCTGACACCATGTTACGTTTGTAATGATAAATAAGACCACGGATGCTCGACGATTATATTATTTAAGAGTGTGCAGTATGTAATTTGGTGGTTACAAATGGTTCTGGATCTCAGATTCTGGAAAAGTTAGGACCCTGATATTTGGGTATATGATATTTCAAAGTGTTAGCTTCGTTATGACTATACAAAATACACAATTTGTAAAACTTTTCTCGATAGTTTATTTTTTTGAAAAATACATGTTTTGCTCTTGTATAGAAAATTAGGTATATATTTTGAACATGGCCATTTTGTTTTTCGTTATGTTGTTTAATTTACTTGCAATTAGTTAAAAATGGTTTTGGCGCTCACGTCATAAAATTTGCGTCGCGCGTCAATCGCTCCGTGCTTTTCACTCACGTAAAAGTCATAATTCGGCGTCTCGTTTGCACTTCGAATTTTATCCATATCGTACCGACGCGCTGCGCGCTCTTAATAGGATAAATACGTGTACAGACTTTAGGACATTACAGTAGACAATAGACAAGACAATTAGACAGACAAGTAACATAACATTGACATTGAAAATTACACAGACTATAAATATTATCAATGTATGTAACAATATGTACAATAAACATGCGAAAATATTAATAGAAAGGGGTGAAAGGGGTTGAAAGGTTACATCGAGTTTCACGCGGAAGTCGCGGGAGTGCGCTAGTCTGAAATTAAATCGTAAATAATAAATTCGTAACTATTAACGTGACAAAAAAAGACAAGCCTGAACATAAATCTTTGTGGAATAACATAAAAAAATAATTATGTATCTATAAAATATATACTTACGAGTACATTGTGGTCATAAAGCCATAACTGATTGCCCTTGGCCCCATGACAGGGGTACAACATGTCGTAGCCCGAATATTCCATTCTCATCGCGGCGTATCTCACCATTTTTTGAATACATTTTTTTTTTATTGTTTACAAGTTAGTCCTTGACTACAATCTCACCTGATGGTATGTGATGATGTAGTCTTAGATGGAAGCGGGCTAACTTGTAAGGAGGAGGATGAACACACACCTTTCGGTTTCTACACGGCATCGTACCGGAACGCTAAATCGCTTGGCAGTACGTCTTTGCCGGTAGGGTGGTAACTAGCCACGGCCGAAGCCTCCCACCAGCCAGACCTGGACCAATTAAGAAAATCTCAATTTGCCCAGCCGGGGATCGAACCCAGGAACTCCGTTTTTGTAAATCCACCGCACATACCACTGCGCCACGGAGGCCGTCAAAAACTTAAAAACTGTTGTAGTTAGTACTGAAAAACGTAAAATAGGTGTTATAGTATAGTTGATCAATCGCTGGAAGTCCAGACTTTGTGGCGAGATGTTGAACAAAGTGTGTACGAAACGAACCTTCAGTTTATGAAGATTTGTATGGTTAAATACTTAATAATAATTTTTATTGAAAGTCAAAAAGCCCATTATACTTATTACATGCTTACTATAGAAACTGTAACAGGTTAAATTCAGTACCTACATTGAAGATATTTTGAAAATTTTAGTTGGAGGGCAATAATAAAAACTATACTGAAGCTAAAAATATGTACTTTTTAATTTATTGTTTGTCTGACTGTCCATATTTTTGATGACCGGGCATCACGCTGAAACTACTGAATGAATTATGAATATTTATAAGGAGAAAAGAGAAATCAGCAAAAAACAAACTGAAATACCTAAATTCGAACGATATCTCAATAACTTACAAACGATGGATAAAAAATTAAAAGGACCTTCATTATAGAGCGTATAAAGAGTAATAGAAAAGTATTGAATCAAAATTTTTGAATTCAACCCTTTTTTCACGATGGCGGAAAATGCACATAGTACATCTTCGTCCACAAACTTGAAGTTATGCTTTTCTAGGCTCCAAGGAACTAGGCTTGAAACATTAGCACCATTGTAAAAGGACTTATTTTAACAATAAATTTCATTTCATTAGCATATTCCAATGAATAATTTGGAAATGCTCGGAACATTATCATTTCCATATAGCTTGGCTCGGATCATTAGCATTTCCTAATTATACATTTATTTCCAAATGTATAATTAGGAAATGTTCCGACTCCGAGCCTAGTTCCTTGGAGCCTAGAAAAGCTTAACTTTAAGTTTGTCGACGAAGATTTCCTAAGTGCATTTTCCGCCAATAGCAACTGCACTAAAACTGCATTCCAAACTTCTGATAGGTATTTCGGTTTAAACCAGTTCGAAATGCGTCAGAAATTTAAAGAGTATTTTTAAATAAAAAATATTGTCTTCCCAATTTGGTTTTAAACAAAATATTGAAGGATAAAATAAGAAAGGGAAACAAGAAACTGTAAATTTTAGCTTATACCTGCGCATGTATGATTTTTTTGCCTGCGCATGATAAATATGCCTAATTTAAAATACTGACGTCACCAGTGAGGTGTGATCAGTAAAGTAAGATCTAATTAAAATTACAAATATGTTTTGCTATCTGTTAAGTTTGAAGTACCAGTTTAATCAGAAGTACTTATTATAGAAAATGAAGGACTTTCCGAAACACTAAAAACAAAGTGACATTATTCTAAATATGGCGAAATAAAAGGTTTTAAAAATATAATATTATTATTTAAAGATTTGCGACAAGTGACAGTTCACGACGTGGAGTCTCTGTTGGCCGTGGTGACAGAAGGTGCTCGACGACGACGTACCGCCGCCACCAGGCGTAACGCGACTTCGTCAAGATCTCACGCCCTGCTGGAGCTAGTTACACCCTACTACAAGCTGCAACTCGCTGATCTTGCTGGAAGGTAACAACTGAATTATAGATTTGCGACAAGTGACAATTCATGACGTGGAGTCTTTGTTGGCTGTGGTGACAGAAGGTGCTCGACGACGACGAACCGCCGTCACCATGTGCAACGCGACTTCGTCAAGATCTCACGCCGTGCTGAAGCTAGTTATACCCTACTACAAGCTGCTACTTGCTGATCTTGCTGGAAGGTAACAAGTGAATTATAGATATGCGCCAAGTGACAGTTCATGACGTGGACTCTCTGTTGGCTGTAGTGACAGAAGGTGCTCGACGACGACGACTTATTCAAGATCTCACGCCCTGCTGGAGCTAGTTACACCCTACTACAAGCTGCAACTCGCTGATCTTGCTGGAAGGTAACAACTTTATTATAGATTTGCGACAAGTGACAATTCATGACGTGGAGTCTCTATTGGACGTGGTGACAGAAGGTGCTCGACGACGACGACTTTTTCAAGATCTCACGCCCTGCTGGAGCTAGTTACACCCTACTACAAGCTGCAATCTTCGTCGTCATCAACCCATATTCGGCTCACTGCTGAGCTCGACTCTCCTCTCAGAAGGAAAGGTAACATCTCAGTTAATCTGATTTTTGATAGATTAATAGGTACTATTATGATATTAACTCAATATGAAATATGTAATTAATAACTAATTACCATGTGTTACACATATACCACCATACATTTGAATGATTAATTATTTAATAATTAACATTAATCAGATGTTCACTGTCGCGGAACTAACGTTGGCCATTGATTTGCCTTGGCCCTTAAAAAATAATATATTTCTTCTCGTCGTTCTTGAAAATTATAAATATTATATTATTTATTGTAACTTAGGTACTGTTTTGAATATAAATCGTTTACATAAAACGGAAATAGATAATCCTTGACACTTAAATTTTTACAAAAAATATCGTTACCTACAATGAGTCGTCTTGTATTTAGTTAGTTCCAGGTGTAAAAAGTGTTGAGATTTAAGTAAACATTAGAATTAGCTTGAATGGTCTACATATGCGTATATAGGAGGGAGAGGGAGGGGTGGTCCGTGCCCATCCTAGAATGGACCTATGCCCATCCTAGAATTCTGGGCTACCGATATAAAATTATATTATGATACTAATAACAATGATAATTTTAAACTATAGATCGGTTGCGTTCCTAAAAAATAATCAGAATAATGACTTAATGAATAATTTATACCCTCATTTTTAATTTGTTTGTTGGTAAACAGGTACTCATCAAGAAAGGCTGTAGTATTTGAACCGAGGTAGCTTTAAGATGTAGTCGGTTTTATGGTCCGAACTCATAATTTAGCCTTAGCGTACCTATCTATTTCCTACGGTACGAGCATGGTTGATAAACTTACAGCTCATATATAATAACAAAGGTCTTAAGTCTGGCTAGGGTACTCTCAAAAGTAATAACATAAAATTGAAAATTTTGAAAAACATCCGAACGCCATGGAAATATTAATTACACTCTCGATCAAGTCATCAATATTCTCTTTTAGAAACTTTTACACGTAAGGGGCCCCTATAACCCGGGGGCCCCATATCATTGATACGGCTAGTACTGCGGTAGCTACGCCCCTGTAAGTATTTATGACGTAAACTCATTTCAAAACAATCAAGATCAGCGAAATTAGGTCGAATAAAATCCTGCTTGTAGAAATCTACAGTAAATGATCTTTTAATTTGCTTGGTTGGGTTTTCTACACAACGAAGACAAATATTTGTTCCAACAATTATTTATTTTTATTATCTACTAGCGGACGCCCGCGACTCTGCGTGAAATGTTTTTCACAAATCCATCGTAAATGGACTTTTCTGGGATAAAATGTAGTGTATAGTGTGTTAATTGATTATGAAACACGGCTAAAACTCACGTGATATTAGGTCGGAGTATACCCGACTAGTTTGGAACCTATAAGGGGGCCTTAGTCATGAGCTGGTTCTTGCATCGCGGCATGATCCAAACTGCGAAACGGCTGCGCGACGCGCTGCTGCTCGCATTGCGCGCTGGGAGAGTGGTTGAGTGGTGGGGAGTGAAGGTCCCGTTACACTCTCCGACGGTTCATTAATGTCATCTTCATTAGACTCGTCTTCTTGTAAGCAATCCGAACTAACGCTATCTTGTTCCAAGTTTGTTGTATGTGACAATGAAAGAAATAGAGGTTTCCACGCTGTGGGCAGCAACCATCCATGATCCCGATTAAAATGTATAGTGGTGTTAATGTAATAATTTACCTCCACCCTAAAAGGGAATCCCCATCCCCGGCCTACCCTAGTCCCTAACCACCCGGAAATTTGCTAATATCTAAAAAAATCTTTAAAATTCTATTTGAATTATAAAATAATTATATAAAAAGAATGGTTGTTACAACGTTTTACGACATCATTACTTGCCCCTTACGGGGGCAATCAATCAAAGATCGTTGACCATACAGCCCGAGTTTTACGACATTTTCCTGAAGACTTATGATTCATTTGTTCGTTCTCTTGTTTGCTAACGGTCAGTTTCTTCATCGCAAGTAACAGTCAAAGTAACGTCATAAATCAACATCTCCTTTACTAATTACTACTTTTACTGAAACTTTAGCTTTACCTGAAGAAACTGGCTGTAAGCTTGTGGGTAACAAAAAAAATAATAGGTAGGTACAGCAATGTTACTTAGCTGCTTTGGTGCATCGGCGAACTTTTTGAGCAAGAAGAGTGATAAAAAAAATGTATTTTTCTTTTTTTCACTCATACATGCTTTTATAAAGTCAATTATACAACCTGAATTTTATTTATACATCATATTAACATCTATACCTACTTATATACGAGTGTATACCTGGGTTCCCGGGGCCGACATTGTATGGGCCAGTGGGCATTCCCCTTCCGCGAAATCAGTTTAGTATGTTTCGGTGTGAAGGAGTAACAAACATACACAAGCACAAAGTTTTGCCTTTATAATATTAGTGTTTGTTACAGTGAGAAGTCCGGTTGGGAAGGGTGTGGTGGCCGACAAAAAGAAGGAGCCAACATCAACAAATCCTTAGTGGCGTTAAGCAATGTCATATCAGCCCTTGGTTAGTATGAAACCTATCTGGTTAGTATTAACTTTAAGTAGTAAAGATTACTTTACGGGGATCAATCAATGATCTTTGACTATAATATTAGTACAGATAGATACGTTATACAGGGTGTCCCTTAATTAATGGATAAAACGAAAATGGTAGATACACCACCTAATTATCTAAAACTAATTTGGATAATTATTAAATATCAGCGTTTTACCTACCAACAAAACGTCTTTTTGTTGCCATTTAAATTTTTAATAATATCAATATATCATACTTATAATTTGATCAAATGGGTCGTTCATTCTATTGATGGCCGGACGAGCTGATGGGGATGATGACTTGGTTTGAATATATTAATTTTTATGATACATTCGGGTAAATAAGGTCAATGTTAACTAATTTATACACAAAAGCAAAGATTGACTGGATATTTGCAAAATAAATAAGATTATAAAATTTCAAAATATATTAAAAATCTTTTATCGAAATTAGATGAAAGTTCATACAGTTTTAACGTCCTTACATTAAATGTGACATTTTTTAATAAATAAATTATAAACATAAGCGCACAAATAACAAAGATATTAGTAATTTTGTTAGAACGCCCATACAAATCTAACGATCAACAAGTACCTACGACGTCATTAGTTCGTACCATTTTGTATGGGGCATTTTTCAGGGATCCGCGGCAGCGCGGCAAATCTGACCCTTCAAATCCCTGTAGCTCCGAAAGTAATAATTGCAGATATGCTGTTACTTTTACAAAATTGCTTTACTATTAGCATACTCTTAATTTATATACAATTTAAAAAAAAACTATCATCATCCCTATTGTATTCAACACCTCACTTTTGGCGTGTTAGAAACGTACTTAATCATCTTTTAAATGCAACTAGCGGATCCTTGTGATTTTGTCCGCCCTTAGATCTCCTTCATCCGGCGCTGTTGCAAAATCCGATCTTAGCAGAAGTCTACTAACTCCTTGCCAAAAATCTGTGTGCGTGAAACGATTTTTATATCTTGTGCTGCGACCTTTCGCTTATAAACATACAAGCCGTCGCTAGTGACTTCGTTCACGTTAAATTTAATAGCCTCTTCTATCTTCCAGAGAAAGTCCCATTAAAATCCATTCACCGTTTCGAGGACAATCTGAAAAACACAGAAAGAGAATTTAAAAAAAAAGTTTGATTACGTTTTAGTATCGTGTAAATAAATAGCATTTGAAAAAATATAGTTCTTAGTGAATATGTTTACAATAAAACAATTTGTTTGTTACAATAAAAGTCTCATTAGAGAATTACTAGCCGATGCCCCGCGGTTTCACCCGCGTAGCTCCCGCCCCCGTGAGAATACGGGGATGAAATATAACTTATGACAAATTACGTGGCTTTCTAGTGTTAAAAGATTTTTTTAAATCGGTTCAGTAGATCCAGAGATTATCCCTACAATACCACAAACTTTATAACATAGACTATAGATGAATTCATTTGTTTTAAAAAATTTGCGCATTAGCCAATTACCTAAATGCTCAACAAGTAAATCTTTTATGCTAATTAAATATGATAAAAAAAACAACCGCCGACACCTTTTTTAAATAATTGTCAGTCGTACTACAAGTCAAGTATGTAAATGGGCATGGCTTTAGAGCAAAAAATGTAATTAGTAATTAGTGTTGCAATAATATCAGCATTTTACCCACCACTAAAACGTATTTTTTGACAGAATTTCAATTTGCAATAATATCAATATGTCATACCTACTTAAAATTTGATTAAATATCACCTTAATTTTGAACAAAAAACTAAAAACAACACCCTGATAAAGACGTTTGAGAAGTACTTGATCCTTTTTGACGGCCTCCATGGCGCAGTATCCCCGGCTGGGCCGATTGAGGTTTTCTTAATTGGTCCAGGTCTGGCTGGTGGGAGACTTCGGCTGCGGCTAGTTACCGATCGACAAAGACGTACCGCCAAACGATTTAGCGGTCAGGTACGATGTCGTGTAGAAACCGAAAGGAGTGTGGATTTCATCCTACTTCTAACAAGTTAGCCTGCTTCCATCTTAGATTGCATCATCACTTACCATCAGGTGAGATTGTAGTCAAGGGCTAAGTTGTACAAAAAAATAAAAAAATAAACATTACATCTTTTCCTTGTAACTCTGTCACTGGTGACAGTGAACAAGATTATAATCTTGAAAAACACATGGTCCAATTAAGACGAGTATGATCCTGATCTACCTCAGTCGAAAAATTTTTGCGAGCTGCCTTTGTAACTTATATATTTCTATCTTTTTTAACTTTACTACTATTACAACTAGCCTCTGGCCAATGGGAGGACACTGAGCAAAACTGGAAACGTGCAGTCTCATCTAATGTCTAAGGTTCCGAAGGATCACGATATAATTTTGTCTGTTATTTTGATCAGTAAGCGGTTCTGGTCGCGGCAGATTCGTGCCGTATCGTGACTCCGCGCTGACCTGGCTTCTCAAAGACTGCTTCACTTCTGGCGGGAGCATTTTCATTATTGCAAGTGAGTATTACTTCTGAGAGCCGTGATAGCTCAGTGGATATGACCTCTGCCTCCGATTCCGGAGGGTGTGGGTCCCAATCCGGTCCGGGGCATGCACCTTCAACTTTTCAGTTATGAGAAATTAGGTATCAAGTGTCTTAAACGGTGAAGGAAAATCATCGCGAGGAAACCTGCATACCAGAGGATTTTCTTAATTCTCTTCGTATGTGAAGTCTGCTAATCCGCATTCGGCCAACGTGGTGGACTATTGGCCTAACCCCTCTCATTCTGAGAGGAGACTCAAACTCAGCAGTGAGTCGAATATGGGTTGATAATGACATTAGTTCTAAAGCCAAGCCTCAACAGCTCTACAGTTAATGGACTGGACTCAACAGAGAATGGACTCGATTCCTGTCAGTTGATATATTGTCGTACCCACGGATATAAGAAGTAGAAATACAAGTACTTTAAATTCTGTGGTCGTATCCATTCCTACCTTAGTCTTTACGACTAATTGGGTTTAGGGGATTTCTTGGTAACATGGCAAATATTATTCAAAAACTAAAACAAACGTTCCTTGAATTAAATAATGATGATGCAAAATATGTAGCGCTTGTTTCGTTTTATCCTTCGATTGCGAAATAATTTTAACCTTCTTTTTCCTGTAATCTAATATTTATAGGCTGGATTGATATCTTATTGTAGGTATAATGTTTAAACATATACAGAATGTTTTTTTTAATATGACCAATATAAATCTTTAGAAATATTTCGCAATTGAACATTAGTGTCAACATCTCTTGATTTTTAAAAGATGTAGGCATCTCCAGTTTCAGATTGAAATGTAGAGGGTTTTTGTTTTGAGTCTAGGTATCGTTTTTGATTACGTTCGCCAGATTTTGCTAGATCAAATCAATCAAAGTGAAGACTTGATTACAGTGGTTCACAGGTCTGCCAACGTCATTTTTTTCATACCCTAAAAGTTGACTGATTGCAGATCAAACCTAGAAATATGAAGAAATCAAAGTAATACATATATTTTTTTAATTTCTACAGCTGTGTCTCCTGGTGCTGCGTGCTACGGAGAGTCCGCATCAACACTTCGTTGGGCAGCCAGTGCTCGTTGCTTACAAACTAAACGACCACTTGCAACCCCGCATATAGCATCTAAAGCAGCCCTTCAAGCTCAGTTGAATCAACTACTGGCAGAACTAGCTAACCATTTTATTAAATACGTAAGTTCTATGGGCGTACTTACGTAACGTAACGTACATACGTAAGTAAATACAAAGCAGGTTGCCTGCGCCGGTTTACCAGTGCTTACCGGTACTGGTCCGCGCAGATAGTGGGCGCCGATAGTCCGCACAGGGCGGATTTTTATCAGGAAAGAGATAACCTGACACTCTCGGCGTAGACAATCTATTTTCTACACGAATATGCCTAAGTGCATTATTATGATAATCTGTGTATATGCCATGTATGCGTAGTTAGGTTTCTGAAATGTGTTGAAAAGTTTAGATTAACATTTAAATTCAGAGGTAAAAAATACATTTCTTTTTCAGAAACCAGACACAGGACAATTAATTTACGATGCCAAGCATTGGGAGTTACAAATAAATAGAAACCAAAGTGTCAGTAAAGAAGCAAATATAGGGAACATAATGAGTTTTATGTATCCGAAAACCGACGCTCGTAATTCAGAGTCAACACCGTCGTCGATTGCAAGTGGTAGTTCGGATATCATAAACAATATGGATAATAACGCTGAAATTAGTAATGAAATAAACAAAGAAATCGATAAGCTATTTGGTCCTGCTCTCGAAAGGACAAGAAGTGGGAGCGACATAGAAGTAGCACCTCTAAAACATAGAAAAAATCAGTTTAGATCACAAGAAGTATTATCTCATGATAAGTCATTATATTCAAATCCAGGTGATCATCTATCTGATGCAGAACTTGAAGAGGCTCATAATAGTGAACTTAAAAATAAAGAAGATAAACCCCAAGTGTCCATTCTTTATGACAACCAAAGAGCTGAAATCATTGCTTCAGTAACAGAAAGACTATATTCTAAACTTAAAAAGAATGACACCGCTAGTAACATGGACTCGACAACTGATAAAAAAATACCGAACGAATCAAAGGCTGTACCGTTAAATGAATTAAAAATATGTTCTAATGCACGCCAACGTCTTATGGAGATAAGCAAAAAGGCATTAAAAAATAAAAGGAGAATAGGAATACCAGCACACACACAAACACGAAGATTAGTGGTTCGTGTTAAAGATCAGGGAATCGATATTCAAACCGATCTTCAGCCATACGTAAGACACCCAAACCGCATAAATATTTTACAGCAAGATGCTTTTACAGAAACAAATCTTATAACACCAAGGTCAAAAGAAATAGCAGTTGGACCCAAGTATAGTAATTTGAGTTTTAATGATAGAGCTACAATAACTGAAAATAAACAGGTGGTTTATAGAAGTTTATCTGTGATGACGGACATTTTGACTACAAGTGATCGATGTACTCAGACGCGTTTTAAGCCAACGCCACCACCACCACAGAGACGTAAAAAACGCACTTCTATTTATTCTAGATATTTAAAGACAATTGGAAATAGAAATGAGAACTGTGCATCTCCTATTATAAATATTAATATATCTCCTATGTTTCAAACAGATTCTGAGTCTCCTAGTTCACTCGAATTACCTGAAAATACTACTGAAATGGAATCAGAAAAACGCAGTATGACAACAACGCCAGACTTGTTAACAAATCATAATAATATTGTAAGATCAATGGAGAAAATTCAAATAGTTGATAAAGCCGATCAAGTAACACAAGATGATAAACCAGGTTTTAGTAAAGACAAACAAACAAAAAAGACATCACAAAATATTCAGCAAGAAACTGTTGAATTAGATTTTTCAGACGAAGAAGAAGTACAATTACCTCGTGTAGCTGTAGATTCTAGTAGAAAAATAGGTCGAAAAGACTACACAGACTTAATACTAGGTCGAAATGATAATATCTATCCATACAATATAAAACTGTCTCCTATAAAGCAAAGAGATGAATCTAAAAGAGCGATACGATTCAAAAATATTGACGCTTCACCTACAAAATGTTGTATAGAAAAACAGCACAAAAATCGAAGGAATTGCTGTTCTATGATTAAAACTGATGATATAGAGTATGAAAATATAAAAGGCTCGGACAGTAACTCTGACTTATCAGAAGCAAGCAACAATGATAGTTTTATTTGGAACAAAACAAATACAAATGAGAAAGATTATTTACGTAATAGATATATAGAAAGACATTCTGAACAAGAAATTAAACACCGTGAAAATATATTTGATTTGGATGACGAAGATTTCTTAAGCACAAAGCAATCAACACGAGCTAAACAACGATTGCTTGATTACGGTATAGGGAATCGATTTAAAAGTAACAAACATCACTGTGGGTCTGATAATTCTTTTGATAATATTGAAAAGAATATTGAAAAAGCATGTAGTAGCCTGGAATCTTCTGTAAATAGATATAATGATTACTTAGTAGATTTCAAAAAAAGAAATTGTCACAGATCAGAAGCCTGTAAGCGCACACCCACAGAATATTTACAACATTTAATAAAATTAAGAAAGGAAGCTGTGAAATCAGATTGTTTAAGCTGCAGTGTGTATAAATAGGTCATAAAGGAGAAAGCGCTCGCTAAGTAAATATTTAATTGAGATTTATTTTATGATTTCGGTGTTACGTTCGGGGGTTTAGAAGCAACGTCAGAAGTAAATGATATGGGCACAACTCTCTAATGACGTCTGTTCTGAGTCTCGGACCTCGGCTTATATGGCCTTTCTGGAGGGGTATTTTGGCCTGAGCGTATCAATCAGGACGCCCCAGATAACGTGAGTTAAAAAAACCGAAGTCTGCGTCACGTCAGATATCGCGGACTTTACCTAATTATTGTGAAATGACGTTTACTCTAAAGTTGTACAGCCATTTTAATTATTAGAATATGACGTATGTGTAGCAAGTTTCATGGCATTTAATCAATAATAATATTCATATAAGGTCTCAAGATAATGTTTGTGATTATTAAAAAAATGTTTGAATTAATAAAAAATATTTCAATTGATTTCGTATTTACTATCTCGTATCTACTGAGTTTTCCTTTCTTCTAAATACCAAGCCTGTGGTTTTTTTCTTAATAAACAAGTTAGCCCTTGATTACAATCTTACCTGATGTTAAGTGACAATGCAATCTGAGATGGAAGCGGGCTAACTTGTTAGGAGTAAGATGAAAATCGACACCCCATTTGGTTTCTATACAACATCACACCGGAACGCTAAATTGCTTAGCGGTATGTGTTTGTCGGTAGGGTAGTAACTTACAAGAGGCCGAAGCCTCCCATTAGCCTAATTGAATCAGGTTTATAGTTGGTGGTGTTACATCCGTGCTATGGAGAGCAAGTTAAGTCATCGGTTCCTGTCACTATCATTAACATCCTGATAGTAGTCGGTAATGAATTAAACATTATCACCCTAAGCTCGCCAACCCAAATCGGATCAGCGTGGTGGGTATAAGATTCATATCCCCTATCCTATAATGAGCCTGGCCATGTAGTGGGTCATTAAAATTGGCTGATAGTGATGATTATCTAATAAAATATTAGATAATATTACGATACAAAGCAAATTTTTATATGTAATAATATGTATTTAGGGCATGTCCGTCGGATATAATATTATCAAAGTTCAAGACCAATGACGTTACAAATGTTTAGAGGTGTTAATTAAAATCACTACAGTTTCGATCTGTCGGTGGTCTTTTTAAGTCGTTAATGCACTCGCGATTTAGAGGATTATATTTTATAATTAATAAAAATAAAAAGTTTCAATATTTCTGGTAAATATATTGTTAACCATTATGAACAAAACTAATATTTATTAAAACACAAAAGATATATATAGAAGAAGTTTAATATAATTGTTCTATTAGAGATAACACAAAAAAATCAGTATTCTTCGAAAGTAAAGTATTTTTTTTATTTACTATACAACGCATATAAATTATAATACTACTAAATTGTATGTAGAGACCTCCAGAGAGCGTATATATTTTGCAATGGTCGTGTCCAGCGGAGTGAAGTGGACCTTCGATTTGCGCTGCAGACATTGAAGTTAACGGTCGCAAATTTTATAATTTTGTGCTAAAATTTTAAACTGCTAAAATCAGTTTGAGTATATCTGTGAAATACTGTGTTGTGTTTTTTAAATTTCCCTAAAATGGCTCTTCTCAAATTACATTTCTTTTCATACGAAGTTCTTCTTGCGACAGTGTTGTTTCTCCTAATAATATATTTATGGTTCCTATATAAATTTACATACTGGTCAAAGAGAGGTGTGTTGGGACCGAAACCGGTGTTCCCTTTCGGAAATATAGAGAAAGTAGTACGAAGGAAAGATCAGTTCTTTCAGCCGTTCTGTGACAACTATTACAAATACAAACATTTACCATACGTCGGTATGTACTGCTTCAATCAGCCTGTGCTGAGTATTAACGATCCCGAGTTGGCTAAACAAATACTAATAAAGGATTTTGACCATTTCCAATCGCACGGTATATTTTCCGGAGGTTCTGGCGATCCTCTGGCAGGCCATCTATTCAATTTGCACGCTCAGGCCTGGAAAACGCTGCGTCTAAAGATGTCACCGGTGTTTTCGGCTTCAAAATTGAAGTCAATGTATCCTTTGGTGGAGAAAATAGCTAAAGAAGCACAGGATTATGCGACGACGTTATACATGAAGGGTGAGGCTGTGAATTTTACGGAGTTCTACGAGAAATATGTGATGGAAATTATTGGGAGCGTCGGATTTGGGGTTGAGTGCAATGGACTCAAGAATTCACGTTCGGAGTTTTATTTGCATGGAAACGATTACTTCAACCCGACTTCTCTTTACTGGTGAGTATATACTTCTTTTAGTAATATCTTAAATCTATAAAATTTTCGTGTCACAGTGTTTGAAAGTTCTCCGAAAAACGTAGGTTGGAGTTTTTTTTTCTAATTTTATAATCGCGACTTATAGTATTTTTTTAATAAATTTAATGTATATTATACCAAAACAACATTTGCCATTTACTATTCATAGGGGTATAACTAAACACAAGAAACTAGAGATTAAAAGGCTGTACATTAAATAGAATAATTACAAAAAACTGCGAAGGGGTGATAGACAACAAGTAAAACATCTTTAAAAATCAATGATAAAATAAACTGCCTGTTACTGTAATTTCTAAAAACTTTTTGATGGATTTTCACGCTGTTTTTGCGTTTAGTTCGAACAACAGTGATATGTAGGTACCATATTATTGTTTCGATGAACCGCGTATAAATACTTCGTTTTTTATCCTTTGTTATTTTTCCATATTTGCGACAAATTGGAGGAAAGGAAAAACGTCGCGAGCGTCATAAAAAATAGAAAAGATGTAAATTGCTTTCAGAATACATATAAATAAAATTAACGTGTCTATCTGTGATTTCAAAATAACTGTGTTTTCTGAAGTGCTAATAGTTTAAACGATACTAAAACGCATACAGTCTTTATCTCTGTCTGTCCTGGCTGAACCGAATGCAATAGGACTTTCACTGGAACATAGAGCAGTTTTCTGAAGTGCTTATAATTTACACGATACTAAAACGCATACAGTCTTTATCTCTGTCTGTCCTGGCTGAACCGAATGCAATAGGACTTTCACTGGAACATAGAGCAGTTTTCTGAAGTGCTTATAATTTACACGATACTAAAACGCATACAGTCTTAATCTCTCTGTCTGTACTGGCTGAACCGAATGCAATAGGACTTTCACTGGAAGATAGAGGAGGTTATTGAGCAACATAAATAAGTTAATTTTTAATAAAATTTTTAAATAAGTTAATTTTCTCGGAAAATGTATGAAAACCTGAATTTAACGCGGACGTATTAATTGTATTACCGTGATAGCCCAGTAGATATGATATCTGCCGTAGATTCCGGAGGGCGTAGGTTTGAATCTGGTCCAATCAACTTTTCAGTTATGTGCATTTTAAGAAATGAAATATCACGTGTCTCAAACGGTATGAAGAAAAAACATCGTGAGGAATTTCATACCATACCTGAGAATTTTCTGAATTCTCTACGTGTTTAAAGTCTGCCAATCCGAATTGGGACAGCGTGGTGAACTATTGGCCTAACCCTCAGCCTCTCATGCTCAGCAGTGAGCCGAATATGGGTTGATAATTATGATGATGATTAACTGTATATTACGGTAATACAGTATAATTTACAAAATACAGTGTCATGAATTGTAACCGAATTTACTCAAGAACTAAATTAAAACTGAATTAAACAGTTCTATAGCTTAAAAGACATTTTTAGAACGAATGTCCTAAAGAATAATGCAGCCGAATGAAAAGCCTTTCTAATGACATAAATCTGTGTAAACGAAATATTATAACTACAATTTAATTAACTTTTAATTAAATTTAAAGTTAATTATTGTCTGATAAACAGCTCGCGTGGTTCATCCAAGGTCATTAGCCTTGCAATCCATTGCGTTTGATCGCAAACTCGATCACTTTGTGAAAATTAAAATCATTATTATATAATTTATTTATATATATATTTATTGAAAATGCCATCAATGACAGCAGAAAAACAGTAAACATAAAGTGGTTACAACATTATTAGACTATTGAAGCCATCTTTTACAGGCATTTATAGCACTGCAGAGTCCGGTTAAAAACATAAAAAATAAGATTAAACTATATTAATTTACTATTAAGTATATGAATTACTATAGTAAGTAATATAAATTACTATTATTAATTTATAATAAAGATTAAAATGTCAAAATCAAGAAAATTTACCAAACACTTACACTAATAATAAAAATTAAAAAGTCAAAATCAAGAACATTTCAATTTTACAAACAAGATAATTAATCGAAATATATTTTTAAGCCCCGTCCCAATAAAGAGGGGTCTTGTAAATGAACGTAAAACCAATTATGCTGCGGTTTTTTTAACGGAGATCCTATTGTGAGTCGATCCAAAAATATTTCTATTTAGGTGGATAGGATTACACGGATTTCAACTAAATTTATTGTTTTATCACACTAATATTATAAAGACGAAAGTTTGTGTGTAAGTGTGTATGTTTGTTCCTCCTTGACGCTGCGGCTACTGAAGCGATTTGCCTGAAATTTGGAATCGAAATCGATTTTACCCTAGATTAACACATAGGCTAATCTTAATCCCAGAAAAATCCATGGTTCCCGCGGGATTTGTGAAAAACTGGATTCAACGTGGACGAATTCGCGGGCGTCCGCTAGTTACTCATACAGATAATACAGTAAGAGGTAAAAGCTTTATCTATGGTTAATTACAATGTTCAATGAAGTTGCATTGAAAACAGACAGGGTCGGTTTACATTATCCTCCGAAAGACGTCGAGGTAATTAATAACTCATTGTTATTTAACCAGACCTAATTCACTATCTTTGACGTACGCTATAGTTGACAACTACTATATACGAAATTGAGATTCTATGTAAAAATGTCATCCGGTGCTTACTGGTGTATATCACATAGTAGGTGAATGACATTTTGACAATTGAGTTAATGTTTACTAAGACCAAAAAAAGTGAATGAGACGGGGTATATTGCTTACATTTAATTAATTTTAGTAATATTTAATCCATTTTATTTTAATGATTGATTCGCCTTTTTGAGAATTTTATTTACACTTTGTATTTTTAAGTTTTTAACATTGCCGATAAAAATATACACAAAACATTAAAAACTTATAAAAAACCAGGGTCAGGGATTCAGAATGAGTGATCCTCACAACACACACCGTCTCAAGGATCTTCAGAATCCGACCCTGGATTCAACAGTCAAACGTAAGCTTAAGGTTTTTGTTCAAGCTTTTCTCACTGAAACTAGTATTGGAATAAACAGTTAATTCAAATAAATTCTATTCTTTTTTCAGGACAGTAGTGCGAGCAATGGCGTTTGTAATGCCTTCATTTTTTAAAAAACTGAAGCTAAAACGCATTAATCCGGATATAATAAGCTTTTTCTACAACCTGGTCAAGGAAACAGTTGAATATCGTTACAAATACAGTTATAAGCGTAACGACTTCTTGCAAGCTCTTATAGAGTTGAAGGAAAATTCTGAAAATACCAAAGAAAGTTAGTAGTTAATATTTAGTGTTCATTGTTAATAAAATTTTACAAATTTACTAGTTCAACATCATTTTGCTATACGAAATAATATAGGCATGATATAGGTACTTTAAATGACTTTTAATTTGGACTTTTAATCCACTTCCTAGACCTGTAGCCATGGCCACATTGATTCTTTTTCTACAAACGATAACGCTTCAAAAACTGAAAAGATTAGTTAACTTTACGTCACGTGACCTGTCTATAACAAATGTCATTCGAAGCGTTTTCTGTGCGAAAGAGATGGCTCTACATTCTACATGGCTGTAGGCCCTGCCCCTGTAGCTAAGTAACATATAGATTCACTTTCTACGATCGCAAACGCTTCTAAAACTAGAAAAATGTATGCGAATGATATTTGCTATCGACAGGTCACGTGATCAAGATCTGTCCTTCCCGTACATTTTTTTAGTATTCGAAGCGTTTGCGACCGTAGAAATAGAATCGTCGTGCCATTTGGCTACAGAGGCTGGACCCTTAATTTCGATCCATTTCATCAAACTTATTCTCTAATGTATAAAATGAGTTGCATATATGAAAAAGTATGTTGAATATGAAAAAGTTATGTGAATTTTTAATTTAACCAATAATCGTCACAATAACCATCGTCAGCTAGTGTAATAATAATTATAAATGTTCCTTCTTTAACGAATACGATACTTTCATGACTCGAAACAAACGCTGGAGTGTGAATTAATAGCCAAAACCATCTTTGTCTTTGGAAATAACATTATAAATCCAACGTCTTCAGGCATAGACAACGAGTCAGCAAACTTCAAGTTCACCATCACAGACGTAGCAGCAAACACCATGTTGTATATGTTTGCTGGTTACGAGACCTCGGCCACCACTGGTCAGTTCGCTACTTACGAGCTAGCTCGCAACCCTCACATACAGCGCCGAGCGAGGGAGGAAATAAACAGGGTTCTGGCGAAGTACGGCGGAGAATGCACGTATGAGGCGCAGAATGAGATGGTCTACATGAATATGGTGCTCGACGGTCAGTACCAATATGATAAGGTTCATCATCATCCTTATTGTACTAACTTATTTGACGGCCTCCGTGGCGCAGTGGTATGCGCGGTGGATTTACAAAACGGAGGGCCTGGGTTCTATCCCCGGCTGGGCCGATTGAGATTTTCTTAATGGACCAATTAAGAAAATCTGGGGTCTGGCTGGTGGGAGGCTTCGGCCGTGGCTAGTTACCACGTGTAGAAACCGAAAGGAGTGTGGATTTTCATCCTTCTTCTAACAAGTTAGCACGCTTCCATCTTAGTCTGCATCATCATTTACCATCAGGTGAGATTGAAGGGCTAACTTGTAAAGAATAAAAAAAAAATGTAAATTAATCTTACTTGAAATATAATTCTGATGAATTTTATGTATATTAAGATCTCAGTGAATCTATTGAAGCTTTTCTTGGTATGTTATTCAAAGTAAAAAAAAAAAGTAAAATTAATTTATTTCAAATAGGCTTAGTTTACAAGCTCTTTCGAAACGTAATAATATAAAACTTAAGATAATGGTGATAATAATCATTCGAAAACTTAAAATTAAAGTTACGAGGGTTCCAAACGCGCCTTGGTCCGAGAAGAGCCCACAACAAACTCAGCCAAGGTTTAAAGAGATTTTATATTTTGTAGAAACAATGAGAATGCATCCTCCATTGCGTGCGTTGTTCCGAAGATGCACCAAGGCTTATAAGTTACCAAACAGTGGAGTGCTAATAGAGGAGGGCACGCAAATCTTCGTGCCGGCGCACGCGATTCAGATGGACCCGGATATATTCGCTGACCCGGAGACATTCGACCCGGAGAGATTTTCACCGGAGAACAAGAAGACTATTCATCCTTGCCATTGGATGCCATTCGGAGAAGGCCCCAGAAAATGCTTAGGTAAGCAATCGAGTTTGTATTATAATCTGTGGATCTACTGAACCAATTTTAAATTCTTTTACCTATAGAAAGCCACGTTATATGTGAGTGTCATGGGCTTTATTAATTTATCCTCACATTCCTACGGGAATATTCCTATTCAGTGCCGGATTTGGCGCGGGGGTTGTAGCAAATTTGAACACCTTTGAAAAAAAAAAAAAATTTTTTTCAAACCTAATACTAATTTATAAAAAGACTGACAATATATCTTATAAAAAGTAGAGTTGTTCCGTCCACATCCTCCGCTTTTGCCTTGAAATATTCATTTAAAATGATCTTAAGTAGCTTACTTACCAGTGTTGAAAATCCTACCTTTGATAGTACCATACAAAATTACTTCTTTACCCTTCTATAACATGCGAACTTGCAACTACTTTATTTACTTTTGTCTCTAATTTCCAAAATGCATCTTTTAGAACTTCTACATAATTACGTAGGCACTAAAAGAAGCATTTTGAAAATCGTACACGAGCAGTTTTTCAGATTCACTTGAACTTCTATACAAAAGCTATCCAAAACTTACGAAATCATTTAAAAATCTTAATCCTTCTTTTTGTTTTTAAATAAATATAATTAGCGTTTAATAATAAAATTATAATCTAACTTCTGATCAAATTTGAGCGGTCTTCCGCTAGTTTCACTATAAGTATTAATAAATATTTTTTATCATATTATTATCTATATAATTGAGTAGTTAAATCCCATGAAACTTGTTATAGGAACTGAGCTAGTAATGGTTATTGACATTGGCTTGTTGAAATCATGTTTATGACTGTTTGTGCGCACTTTGGAGATTTAATTAACAAGTTAGCATTTCCATTATCTATCTTTTAAGTAGATACGATAAAAAACGTAACACTGTTAAAAGCATCTTGATAAGCTATTCTCACTATGAGATTTGCTGCTAATTTACATACATTATGACCAATTACCAGATGCCCGCGAGTTAGTTATTTCTAGTTAGGTAAATAATTTTTTTTTTTATCTCAATGAAGCAAAGCCTACAAAGTCATTGATCTAAGTCAGAGGTTCCCAAACTTTTTCTCGTAGACCGCTTTCAAAATATATTTTTCACTACTCTTGCTCAAAAACACTGTCATATTACCACTCCACAGCGGGGCTAAAAAAGCATTTCAGCCTCTAGGGGCTAAAGTAATTTTGTTTTTTTTTAATCTTGTTTACTTGTTAAAACGGAGGAGGTTTTTTTCGAAAATAGAATCATTATAGGTAAGGCTCTGATTGTTTTGAAAAATAAATAAAAAACTTTAAATTGGAGTGAATGCAGCGTTCTTGTCTGGCGAATGCGCTTATTTTTTTATTTAATTTTTATTGAGTTGCGAATAGAGCGAGATTTGAAGACATGGGACATCCTTTACGGTGTAATACCTTTGCCTTTTTCTCATGTGAAAAAAATAAAATTAAAAAGCGAGAATTTAAAAAACAATTGGCGTGAATAATACACACTTGATTTTTTTTAGAAATTCATTGTAAATTTGTGACCGTAACTTTACTTACATATTTTTCAACAATAGGTAATTGTTATTGTTGTCTTCATCTAGTGAGAATAGTGATCCTAATTTGGAAATGGATAAAATTTTCAATCTGTTACCATCAAAGTCGAGACGAATTTACTTAAATACTTACCTACGATACCTACGAATACCTACAAAAGAAAACAACAACAAATAGATTCAGTTACGAAAGGAGTTTTTTAAATTATTATCTCCCACATTTACCTCATATACTTCATTATTTATCTTCACAGTAGTCGGAAATTATGTTACCGGGTAAAAGCATCTCCCTTAATATCCAAAATTGTAGATTTTGTACATTTAATTTTCAATTAAAATAAATCATTGAATATTGTACTAAACTATTTTATTTTCTCGCAATCGTAGTGAAAAGCAGAGTGTAACACTTGGGGCTAAACTCATTATAAACTCGGTTTCTATTTAGGCGGCCCTCGCCTGCGTCTCGGGTCCTAAAAATACCTCGTATATAATGGGTCTTTTTAGCCCCTTGTGTGACAATCTACTATTTATTTATTTATGTATACTGCACAAAACAACAAACAATGAAAACATAGATAACAAATATGTGCAAAGGCCGTTTTTATTGCTTATAGCAATATCTGCCAGACAACCTTTGGATAGAGGAATTAACGTAATTTAGCTGGTTCCGGTGGACAATTTGAAGATTGAAGATTATTAGGATTAGGAGTACCTTATGAAAATTAACAGTTTTCGAAAAGAAAAACGTGAGGATTGCTTTGTTCATGCAAAAAAACAAAGTTGGCCAATTTAAAAAAGTGTTTCTATCGAACTTTTTTGACAATTATACTTACAACACAAGGACGTCAAGCGAATATTTCAGTTCTTCACTATGAAAACAGGTAAATTACTTTACGAATTGTAAGCCCCAATTTTTTATTAAGCCAACTTACTTGTAGACCCCAATTTAATCTTTGGGAATCAATGTTCTAAGCTAATAATTATGACGTCAGAATTACGAAAGAATCCGGTTTAGTCATATCGAATAAAGCCTACATTGTTGTTTTCATAAAGCTCTTGTATTAATGTGTAGAGCCATGATAGTCCAGTGGATACGACATCTGCCTCCGATTCCGTAGGGTGTGGGTTCGAATCCGGTCCGGGGCATGCACCTACAACTTTTCATTTGTGTGCATTTTAAGAAATTAAATATCACATGTCTCTAACGGTGAAGGAAAACATCGTGAGGAAACCTGCATACCAGAGAATTTTCGTAATTCTCTGCGTGTGTGAAGTCTGCCAATCCGCATTGGGCCAGCGTGGTGGACTATTGGCCTAACCCCTCTCATTCTGAGAGGAGACTCGAGCTCAGCAGTGAGCCAATTATGGGTTGATCGAAAAAAAAAATGTGTACCTATTCTGTTAACTAAGTAATAAATTCTGCATGTGCCAAGTTTTATTAAAATCAGTTCTGCTGTTCTTGCGTGAACAAATATCCTTACATTTTAATATCCCGACATACAAACTTTCACATTTTCTAATATAAAAGTTAATTAAGTTTCTCTCTTGTGTCATAGACGTCGAATCGTAATAAAAAAAACTTCTTTACGTGGAATCGTAATAAAAACATCATTTAAAATTTGAATTAAATAACTATTCGTTAGAACGACCCCACTTTGAACATTAATGAAAACTTTCACCGATGTGTCGTAGACTTCCAAGGTTTTTTTTATTTAGGTTAGGTAGGCAACACAATAATAAAAAAACAAGGAGGCCTAAAATCAATACAGCAATAAATAAAAGTAACTGTATGTTATTTCAAAATAACCATGTTTTCTCAAGTGTTTATAGTTATTTACACGATACTAAAAACTATCAATCTCTCGACTATCAACTCGACTTAATTCGACGGCCTCCGTGGCGCAGTGGTATGCGCGGTGGATTTACAAGACGGAGGTCCTGGGTTCGATCCTCGGCTGGGCCGATTGAGGTTTTCTTAATTGGTCCAAGTCTGGCTGGTAGGAGGTTTCGGCCGTGGCTAGTTACCACCCTACCGACAAATACTTACCGCCAAGCGATTTAGCGTTCTGGTACGATGTCGTGTAGAAACCGAAAGGGGTGTGGATTTTCATCCTCCTCCTAACAAATTTGCCCGCTTCCTTCTTAGATTGCATCAATACTTACCATCAGGTGAGATTGTGATCAAGGGCTAATTTGTAAAGAATAAAAAATAAAATTTTATTTTTTATTTTTTGTCTGTCTGTCTGTTTGTCCGGTCCAGATTTTACTGGGACTTTCACTGGAAAATGGAGTAGGTTATTGAGAAACATATAGGCTGCTTTTTATATAGGATAATTCCATAGTTTCCGCGTGATTTGTGATTTCTTTCATTTTATATTCTTTACTGGTTAGCCCTACTTACCTACTTAGGTTAGACTACAATTTCACCTGATGCATTTATCAATCTAAGATAGAAGCGCTCTAACTTGTTAGGAGGATGAAACCCACACGCCTTTCGGTTTCTACACGACATCGTACTTGGAAATCCCTTCCGAACCTCCTCAAATTTGCAATTGCACGTTGTAGAGTCAACATCTCCTGAGGATGCTCCGGTTTCGGGGTGAAACGTATGTAAAGAGTATTTTGTCGGGCCTGGGTGACGTTGTCGCATGGGTTCATCGGCTTTTCGCGGATGATAGCAAAATAAATAAATTATTATATTATATTCATGATGAACTAAGAAACTCAATCGGCTCAGCCGGGGATCGAACCCAGGACCTCCGTCTTGTAAATCCACCGCGCATATCACTGTACCACGGAGACTTTGAATTTAACTTAGACGAAGTCAGGGGCGTCCGCTAGTTGAAACATATTATGAACGTAGAATATACTCATAGTGGCCTTACCGCTTGGAAGCAATCTAATTTAACCTTAGCTTTAACAAAACATGAGGACAACTGCAAGTTAACCAAATAAAATGTATTAATAAGTCAATAGCGAAAAGCTAACCAATAGGACAGTTGCCATTTTTTTTTAATGTTCTTATATAGTTCAATAACGTACTACTAGATTGAAAATATTTTTTTAATTTTACTTCTATATTTCAATTGATTCATGACGCCACTCTATCAGATCCCTTACAAACGTAGCATTTAGTGTGTTAGTGACGTCACAAAATGGACGACAGCGATTTTGACGTTTGGAAAAATTAAAAAATAACATGATATTTAAATTGAGTTTTACAATAAATCCTTATATTTTATTAATTGATATCGATATATTTCTGACCCTTATTCCATGTAGGTATCTACTATACGAAATTAATATTTTTTATATTAAATTTGATATGAGTAAACTACCATATTCGACTAAACAAATAAAGAGCCTCAATAGCTCAACGGTAAGAGCGGTCGGACTCATCACCGAGGGGTGGTGGTTCGATCCGCCCCGTTGGACTATTGTCGTACCCACTCCTAATACAGTCTTTCGCGACTGAGGAGTGGAATGGGATTATTGGTCATATTAAAAAAAAATCAAAGGCAAAAAAATCCTTGAGATGGTACTCTGGTATTGTATTCTAAGCAGCCCCTATAGTGGCAACGCCAAGTGTCAACTGGCATGTCGATTCTCTATCTACGATCGCAAACGCTTCGAAATCTAGAAAAATGACATTTGCTATCGACAGGTCACGAGATCTCTCATTCCCATACAACCTTCTAGTTTTCGAAGTCTTGGCTACGGCAGGTTCCTCACTCTAGGCTCTGGAGCCCGAGCCTGGAGTTTCTTGGGCCTTCAAAAGCCCCGAAAGAGGAAGGATGGATTTTTTAAAATTAATTACGATGGCGTTTTATTATAGTTATTTTGTATTTTATGTTAAAAATTAAAAAAAAAAATGTAAATACCTAAATAAAAAATGAGAGTAAATCATATACATAATTATTACCTAAACAAATAGGCATACGGCATAAATCATTAAAATAATATATCTAACTAGCGGACGCCCGCGACTTAGTCCGCGTGAAACTCGATGTAAACTTTCAAATAGTTTCGGAAAAAAGTGGCTGTGACATACGGACGGCCAGACAGACATCCGTTTTTGCTATTTGGCTACGGAACCCTAAAAATATATACACGAACATTGTCCAAGGGGCGGGAACAACGCAGCGGTCCCGCCTGTCTGTCTGACGATGCTTTATCCACACATCTGAGAGTGAACATTAAGAACTATGCCTATACTAAAACACGTACTTAAACTCAACACGTACACTAGGTCATGGTCTACTACATAATTATGTCTGTCAAATAATCAATTTTGTAATGTTGCATTTTATTTAACATTCTGGTAACGTCTGCGTCGATTTAGTAGAAATATTTGTTTAGGTCGTCATTATTCAGACTGTCATCAGATTATCAGACTATTTTAAAGGACAGTGGCGCGAACAAAGTTTTTACTCGAGTAAGCATTACCTATAATATAATATATGTAATAAATAGAAAAAAAAACACTTTTTGCTTAGACGGTTGAAGATCTGGGTTAGGGTTGCCAACCGTAGTATATTTCTGGTCTGCGCACTGTTGAAGAAATATATATAAATAGGTACACAAAAATACTATATTTTTTTACATTATAATTTTTGACTGAAGCAATAGCGTGTATTGTATTTGAAGATGTCTATCTTATTGTTGGTTTTCGTTAATTTTAAATTAAATGTGAAAAACCAAACCATTGTTATGTTTGACAAAAAATTCTTGAAAAATGAAAGAAGTGCTAATAAATATAGTTTTTATGAAAATAAATCTAAAAAATACTATATTTTTTCTGAAAAAATTTTAGCATGCAATGACGAATGTATATCTGTCGCTGGCTCTTGTTCTATGTACTTACTTAACTATGTACTTACTAAACTATTTACATAACAATAATTGAATATCTATGTAAAATGGCACTAAAGTATGGAGAGTCGTGATAGCCCAGTGGATATCTCTCTCTCTCTCTCTCAGTGGACCTCTGCCTCCTATTCCGGGTGTGGGTTCGACTTTTTTTTTGGGATATTTAATTTCTTAAAATGCACACAACTTAAAGTTTTGTGGTGCATTTTAAGAAATCAAATATCACGTCATTAACGGCAAAGGAAAAAAATAGTGAGGGAACCTGCATACCAGAGAATTTTCTTCATTCTCTGCGTGTGTGAAGTCTGCCAAATCCCATTGGGCCAGCGTGGTGGACATAACCCATCTGATTCTGAGAGGAGACTCGAGTTCAGCAGGGAGCCGAATATGGGTTGATAATGATGATGAAAATGGTATTGTGTTGTGATTTGTTGTTTAATGAAATGTATTTCACTGTTGCAGGCCTCCGGCAAGGGTACATTCAGTCGAAACTGGCTTTGGTGAAACTTTTGCAGACGTATGAGCTGACAATGGATGCGCGCACGCAAGTCCCGACCAAGTTGAAGGCATCAGCGCTGTCTTGTGCGGCAGAGGGCGGTATTTGGATACGACTAAAAAAAATAACGGACAGTGTAGATTAATATCGACCAATGATTTTATATTATTAGATATATCTCATCATCATCATCATGTCAGCCGATGGACGTCCACTGCAGGACATATACCTTTTGTAGGGACTTCCAAACATCACGATCCTGAGCCGCCTGCATCCAGCGAATCTCTGCGACTCGCTTGATGTCGTCAGTCTGCCTGGTGGGGAGTCGACCAACACTGCGCTTACTAGTGCGGGGATTCCAGCACTTTGGGACCCCAACGTCCATCGGCTCTTCGAACTATGTGTTCCGTCCATTGCCACTTCAGCTTCGCTCGTTGAGCTATGTGACTTTGCTTCTTCTGCAGATCTCCTCATTTCTGATTCGAACACGCAGAGATACTCCTATCATAGCTCGTTCCATCGCCCGCTGTGTGACTCTGATCCTTCTTACGAGGCCCATAGTTAGCGACCAAGTCTTGACATATATAATTGTATAAAATCATTGGTTTAACACGCGTTATAGTCTGGCAAGTTCTATGACACTCCCATGATATACGGGCGACGGGGGAAGACTGCGCGGGTGTGAAATCGTGCGTGCGGTGAAGTGAGATGCATCAGTCGTGGGATTTTCATTCATCGCTACACCATCGGGAGTGTTACGAACGAAGTTGCCAAGCTATAGTGCTAATAGCACTAGAACGTCGGAACTGAGGAGACAAAGGCACCCAAATGGCTTCCTTTCCATTTAGTCGCATCGTAAAGAACGAAAGTTATTTGAGCATACATACCTTAATATTGTCTATACGTAAATATATAATTTATACATAGGCTAACCACTAGACCAACGATTTGTAGGTAGTGGAAATTATGGTATTTAAGTAAATAAAGCATTTAGTTCAGGCTAAAGACTTATAGTTTTACACAGGAGTTCATATTGGGTAAGGATTTAAGTAATAAGTATGTGATATAGATAATAAATACTTTTTTCCATAAATTTTTATTAAGTACTTATATAAGATTTTTATTTAATTAAGGTTAATTGATTTTTTTATGATATTATACATTAATATGATCAATATAATTGTGCAAAAACTTAATTTAAATAGGTACGTCATTAAATAATAATTATAAATTATAAGAGATTTTCATTATTGTGTTTTAATTAATCTGTTTGCAATAGTAATTGTCTGGTTGTAAAATAAATTAATTTTTAATTTAAGTAATAAATTATTTAAGATTTTAATTGAATCTGTCTAAACTAAGTAGGTACTTACTTGACCTGATTTGGAAGGTCAATTATTATGTTTTGATAGGTCACTGATTTTTATGTACAGTACCTACTTATATTTCTTTTGTATATAAATCTAATCTATATTCTATAAAGAGGTAGGGTTTATTTTTTGATCTTTCGTTTGTTACGATCTGGCTCCAAAACTAGTTTTTATTAAAAAAAAATAATAATAATTAGGGCAATGGTAGGGCAGGGGTAGGACAGGGGTAGGGTAGGGGTAGGGTCGGGGTAGGGAAACATAAGTCAAAGCGAAGCTTGACTGGGTCTGTTATTTTTTTTATATATTTAAATATAATTCTGTAAAATTCTACAATACTTATATATATTTAAACTTTTGTAATATGTTGTGTTTTATATTCATATAGGCCGTGACAGTGTATATGACCTCTGCCTCCGATTCCGGAGGGCGTGAGTTCGAATCCGGTCCAGGGCATGCACCTCCAACTTTTCCGTTGCGTTCATTTTAAGAAATTAAATATCACGTGTCTCAAACTGTGAGGGAAAACATCGTGAGGAAACCTGCATACCAGAGACTCAAGCTCAGCAGTGAGCTGAATTTGGGTTGATAATGATGAATATGTTTTAAATTTAAATTGTCCACAGACTGTACGTACGAGTATTGTAGGTACGTTAGGAATTCTAGAAATTCGTGTCAGGGCTGCTATAAACTGCAGAGAATGAGTTAATTAAGCAAGTTTTGTACGTGAAGAAGTTCAAATATCCACTGTTTGGACAGGACAGCAATATTTATAAAAATATATTTCATATCAAATTAAAGTTGAATGACCATTCCCAGCCCAGACCTTTCGTCTCCGCTACTTATAATAAAACTATAGAGAAGTCAATTCTGTACATGAAATATATTTCCAAAATAACTATAAGGGGGTGATTAGTGATCGATACTGATGCCAAAAATGCAACCAGTAAAATTTTTGTCTGTCTGTCTGTCTTTCTGTATGTTCGTTATAGAAACAAAAACTACTGGACGGATTTGAACAAAACTTGGTACAATTGTTCTTCATACTCCTGGGAAGGTTGTAGTATACTTTTCAACACGCTACGATCAATAGGAGCAGAGCAGTAAAGGGAAATGTTGGGAAAACGGGAGAAATTACTCCATTTTTTAAGCTTCCTTCGCGTGTGTAGCCTTAATGGGTAGCGTAGGGGTAGGGTAGGGTAGGATAGGGGTAGTTGAAAGTTTACATCGACTTTCACGCGGACGAAGTCGCGGGCGTCTGCTAGTAATGAATAAATTACTTTATCCATAGCGGTTAGCTATAACATTCCCCAAAAAATAAATTCACATCGATAATTGACAATATTATAGTTGTTTTATGACATTTTTTGAAGCCACGAACATGAACAGTGTTGCCAACTGTTAAAATAAGTCCTTTATCAATGGTGCTGAGGACCCTGATTTAAGTTTAATAAACCTGTATCTCAGGATTCTCGCTCTTCCTGCTTATAATAAAAATAATTTTAACTATCATATAGGATCTGGATTAATAGAAATGCAGACAACATGCAGAATAATCTGTGTCTGTATATGTCTGTGTGCGTGTCTGTATGTGTCTGTGTGCGTTGTCTGTATGTGTCTGTGTGCGTAACCCGGATTAGGAAAAATAAAAAACCGGCCAAGTGGGAGTCAGGCCACGCGCAGTGTAGGGTTCCGTAGGTTAAGTTAGCACTTTAATCTTCTATGTAATAAACCAAAATACCGATAACCATACCCCACACTATGGGATAGACTATAAAAAATAAATTCTCACTTTGCATGTAAGGACGGAACCCCAAAAAATTGTTTTTTCAGACTTTCTTTTACTATTTTATAGACGAAAATAATATATATACCCGTACCAAATTTGATCTTTCTAGTTTTTACAGACTCTGAGGTTACTGACAACTTTATCTTTTTAATTGACAATGGAATTAGTATGCTATTTTCGATTTTTAACTACGTTTTTTAAGTTGGTCGACTATTACTCTTTAAATAGCAATTGCTAATTAACTGTTAGTGTTATAGTTTTCCTTGTAATTTCATTATATACTTTCATGTTTTTTTTCACGTTTAGCCGGTAGAAGGTGGGAACACTCGACTCAAACAATAATTAGCTCTTAAAAGCTTAATATTTTACAAACAGATCCATGAATCGAAATACGTTGGTAAAAGACCCCTCACAACTTTTAAAGAGCTATCCAACGATACCCCACACTATTAATTAAACAGTCGAAAAGAATCAACCCCACTTCATACAACATCATGCAAAAAAAAATATTTTTCAAGATTTTAGGTAATCTCTGGATCTACTGAACCGATTTTGAATTTTTTTTTTCTTTAGAAAACCACGTTATCTGTGAGTATCATATGCTATACATATTTTATCACCCTATTCTCACGGAAACGGGAACTACGCGGGTAAAACCGCGAGGCATTAACTAGATAAAAATAAATAAATTACATTAATGACTACAGCTACCATTGCGTATCAGTTGATCGGTGTTTTTTAATATGATAATCAGGGTCCGCCCGTCCATACGGCGAACGGAGCAGTCGCTCCAGGCGCCAAATCCTAGAGAGCGCCTAAATTATAATTCTACTCAACCGTAGACGATACTGCGCCTGATTTTCAATTGGTCACCCCAGAGTATGGTCAAGATTTTCGCGTTCCATTCTTACTTTACACTCATCATTTGGTAAAGGTATTTGCATATTATTAGGAGCAAACAGGAGAGGCGCCATAATTGGATCTCGCTCCATTTAAAAATTTACTTCAGGCCGGCGTTGATGAGCTGATGATAATAATTATTATATAACTCTAGATGATGTTATAATTATTATATTATATTGCACGCTTAACGTAGAGAGCATTCCACTCAAGGCTTAACGAAAGTTCAAGTTCGTGTTGGCTAATAGTACGATTTGGCAATGCTACTAGTTGACCATGGCCAGTAAGAATATTTACCCACTTACCATCTTTATTTTCCGAATTCATCCATATGCATAACTATTTATATAATTTATTAATATATAAGGAATAAATGACAAACAACCGACTTAACACACGTCCTACAAAACCGGGGCACAATTAAGAATTTTCGGAAATAAATTTACAAGGTAATAAAGGGGATGAAATTATGTATGAAAATCTTTAATTTTTTGGGTTACGGTACCTCAAAAGGAATAATATTAAAAATTTTGAAAAACCCCCGAAGGTCATGAAATTATCTAGAATAAAGACTTTTATGCCACAAATTCTTTCTATCTTATGTAGGTAATATTATGTGAACCGAACCGAAGTAAATCGTTTATTTTTATTTCAATATGAACAATCGGATTTCCATGTCCTAATTTTCTCATCAAACGAAGTTTTCGATCATTCATCATACATATGATTGACCCTAAGCCATTGAATTATGTTAATACTTATATATGTTTGTGACGCCATCGAGTAAAACCATTAATTAGTGTTTTCAACAATTGAAGATTGTTTCATATTCATAATTCACACATTAAATTATATTCTGCGTAATCCAAATCGAATACGAGTATTAATCATTTTCTATAACAAGACTGCAATCATGCGTTCCGGTAATGGTGCAGTCTGTGGTGAATACCGCTTGTTCTAGAAGATGCGTGAGAATTTTTAATAAAAAGACGTAATTTATTTTATTAAATACGTTCTACATACGTAACGTATGTTATATGAGCAAGATCTACAACAATCTTTATCTCCCAAAACATTTCAAGATTCATTAAGTAGGTACATTAGGATTATTTCTTTTAAAGTAAATAAAGCACTTTAGTCTTGTTTTTCTTTCGTAGTTTGGGTTTCTTCTGTAACTTTTGTGTCTTCGACTAGAGAAGTCTCGGAATCCGGAGCAGTGCGAGAGTCTATATGAACTTTGTGAGATTTATCTTTCGGTTTCTTATCAGTTTGAACACCAGCTTGCTTTAAATTGGATTTTAAAACTTTTTTCACGTCATTACTTGTACTTGGTTCGGATTCATTCGTCGATTCTAGTACGGTATCAGTTTTAGTATTGTCGTCTAAAGCCATTTTTAATTCAGAAGTAATGGTCATAGTAGATTTCAAATTTTCTTTCTGAGGCGCTTTTATGAGGTTTGTGGTTGTAATCGCTTGGCGGCGTATAATTTCAGATTTGCTTTCATCTAAGTTTGAATGTTTCGTTGACAATTGTGATTTAATTTCTTGCTGCCCATATTGGCGAATTAGTGGCGGTTCATCTAAATCAAGCTCTGAAGAGCTTGAGCTAGAACTCATTTCGATTCCTTTTGTTGCATCCACCGAAGCCAGTATATTATACAAAATTTTAACAATAAACTGATGTTCTGGTAACACTGCTTTAATTGCATTTAATCTATCCAATTTCAGACGTTCGGTTGAAACTAAAGCTTGTTTAGATGTTTGTTCGGATAAATCAGAAAAGTGAAGTAATTCTCCTGCATCTCTGTCGCTTGACTTCAGTCGAAAAAGTTTTTTTATATAATGAACCTTGACGCTTTGAGAGTCTTCAGAAGTGTTCAGTATTTTGGGCCAGGAAGGTGACACAGTGCTTATGTGTCTTTCATGACGCTCCTATAGAAATAAATAAGACTAATTATTATTATATACTTATAGATTATTACAATAAGTAATATAAAGACCTTCTAATGTTCTAAAATAAGAGTAGACTAGGAGTTTTGAAAATGGATAGGTAAACTTATATGTTACCTACCTAAAATCTATAGATTTTGAGGTGCTCTTATCGTTAATTTAATTTGAACACAAAATTACTGAACCGACTTTTAGAAAAATTAAATGGGACCAATCTAGAAGTAACCCTATCTATCTCTAGTACTCTTTCAAACAAAAAAAGAATTTTCAAAATTGGTTAAGAAATGACGAAATTATGCGGTTTCAAACATTAAAAATAACATACGCATCGAATTGAGAACTTTCCTTTTTTTGAAGTCGGTTAAAAACTGCATTAAAATCTGTTGAATGTAGAAGATCTAAGCGAACATACAGCGGAAGGGACTTCATGTTATCTTAATACTAATATTATAAAGAGGTATAGAGGTTTGTTGTATTGTAGATGGGAAGTCTCGAGATCTACTAAATCGATTTTAAAAATTTTTTTTTAACAGCCACGTTATTTGTGAGCCTCATGGGCAATATTTTATCCCCGTATTCTCACGGGAACGGGAACAACGCGGGAGAAACCACGGGGCGTCGGCTAGAACTATACAAAGATAAAGTAGGTATGGATTATTGTTCACATACCACCACACTTACCAGCATTCTATCGATGTTTCCTTGCAACTCGACACTAACACGGACGAGCTTGAAATCCACCACCAGAAGAACCCTCAACACTGCCAGAAGAGCAGAGAGTAGCCAGCAAGCGGTGTGCAGCCAGGCTGAGACGATTGTGAGCTGGGTCGCTTGGTATAGACCACGTATTCTTCGCTGATAAGCCAGAGTTGCTACGTTTACCGTGTAGGAACACCTTTATAAATGAAAATGAAAATTTCTTTTATCTATACTATTATTAAAAGGTAAAGTTTGTAGTATTGTAGGGGTAATCTCTGGATCTAATGAAACAATTTTATAAATTCTTTTACCACTAGAAAGCCACGTTATGTGGCTATAGTTTTATGGCTATAGTTTATCCCAGTATTCTCACAGGAACGAGAACTACGTGGATAAAACCGCGAGGCGTTTATTGACATATCGCTTTTCTTTCTAACTAAAAAAAGATACAAATGTTTATGTCGCAAAAACATCACTCAAGATATTTTTCGTTGACCTAGAACTATGAAAATTGACAAGTAATATCGTCTTGCTACAAGTACCGTAAGTTTAAGAAATTAAATATTACTTGTCTCAAACGGTAAAGGAAAAAACATCGTGAGGAAACCTGCATTCCAGATAATTTTCTTAATTCTCTACGTGTGTGAAGTCTGCCAATCCGCATTGGGCCAGCGTGGTGGACTATTGGCCTAACCCCTCTCATTCTGAGAGGAGACTCGAGCTCAGCAGTGAGCCGAATATGGGTTGATAATGATGATGACAAGTAACTACCATTATCAACCGAGGACATATAGCGGGTTGTAGGGAGCCGCTGCTTTCTGGCGGCTCGATACAAAGACGACGAGGACGACGACGAGGACGACGACGATGACGATGATGACAAATATAGATAACGGTATAACGTACGTGGTGCTTCCAGTGACTTCGTTAAGTTTGAGACACAACTCTTGCAGCCCGTAATGTGTGACGGCGCTGGTGTATACACACACGCAGCCCATCGCAGTGGAGAATAAGAACACAGGTGGCAACACGCGCCAAGGTCTCTGTAACCTAATGAAATTAGGGGTTAGTCTGTGGTTTCGTATCACAGAGTCCTGGGTTAGAGACTTCCAGTCCTGAGTCAGGATATGAGCTTTTCTTTCAGTGCAAATCTACCTGGAGTTGGGAAGTTGAGTCCTCTCAGAATAAGATTGGCAGACTTCACACATCTAAATAATTAAGAAATTTCTCAGGTATGCAGGTTTCCTCACTATGTTATTCCTTCAATTACTTAAAAAGTTAGAGGTGCTTACACCGGACCGAATAATTCGAACCTATGCCTTTCTATTCTATGATCTGACAATTCATCTGCTAACCCGCTACTAAGTCCGTACTTGACCTTAATCTGGCATTGTCTCAGGTTCCAAAACAGGAATAAAATATATCCTGTGATCAAGTTTTTCGATCGAGTATCACTTTCAATAACGAAACGTGTGTGATAAATTAGTTACAGCATTTCAGCCCATTTGGTTCAATTACTTGTAGGTCATAGGGAAATCTAGCTGCTGTAAATCTGTGTTGACATACCCGGTTAGAACTCTACTTCCAAGAGAACACATGAGGAACATAGTGGTCCAGACAAGACCAAATATCGCGGACACAAGTGGCACATACGTCGGCAGCAGACATGTACTTTTTTCGACCCATTGCGTGCTTAGGAAATCCACTGGTAACACTTTAAACATGATTAATTAATGTTAGATTTGCTAATAAATAAAATTATTAAATTAAATTTTGGGTTCTTGGATATAGATTTTGAAACTTGAGCCTATGATTTATAAAATAATATGAAATCAATAATAAAAATGTGCTGACTGTTATTCTAATGTTCGTTTTGTTAATTGTTGGTATATGAACTTGCTGATTAAGTATACTCGTAGTTTCTATTCTATGTAGCCAATAGATGCCTAACCACAGCCTTAATTTTTATGTTGGTACCTATAGGTATATACGCAAGGCTTGCATGGAATACTCTTCTCAAGGCTTAAGCCAGGTGCAGGCGTGTGTGACGTGTAATGAAATCATCATCATCGTCATCGTCATCGTCATCGAGATCGTCATCGCTATCGTCATCATCATCATCATCATCATCATCATCATCAGCTGATGGACGTCCACTGCAGGACATAGGCCTTTTGTAGGGACTTCCAAACATCACGATCCTGATCCGCCAGTATCCAGCGAATCCCTGTGACTCGCTTGATGTCGTCAGTCCACTAAAATTTTGGCGCATACTACATAATGCTTGTATCTTACTGTCAGCTACGTCTTTATCATCAGAAATGAACTCGTAGATAGTGTTCTGTCGGAGAGACGATAGGGAGAGCAGTTTCGGGAACAGCACACATTTCTCGTCGAACAAATACATCAGCATGTGGAAGCAAAATGTGCAGAACGATCCAAACACAAATGCCAGGAAGAATAGCAGCAGATGAGCACCTAGAAGTGTTTTATTTTTAGGCTTTTCATAAACATCTTCATCATTATTATCAGTCTATTTTAGGGCCACTACATCATCATGAGGTCAGGTTCCATAGGGTATTTATGGAGTTTAACCACTATTTTGCTCAAGTTTAGCCACCATCCCACCAGGTCTGGCTGTTGGGAGGCTTGAGTGGATAGATAAATCCCTGGATTTTCATTCGACTCCTAACAAGTTAGCCCGCTTCCATTTTAGATTGCATCATCAATTACCGTTAAGTGAGATGTCAAGGGCTAATTATTTAAGAATAAAAAAAAAAAAATTCTGCTCCAATGATGGATGTAAGGATAATTTTATTAACGACCTATCAGATCACTCCTCGACACCTCGTTAAGACTCTTGTTAGATATCCCTTAAACTCAAACAGTTAAATTAATGACGCTGTTTTTAAAACGCCTTTTAACATATTCTTAGCTAAATGCCGAGTAATATTTATTGCTTTCAATATCAAAATTCATGGGTCAAATGGAACACTATAAATAAATCAACCTAATTTTAAAAACTGATAATTCTAATAATAAGTATTATCCTTCAACCTCCAACTTTTCAGTCAGGTATGTGCATTTTAAGAAATTAATTATCACGTCTCTCAGAAGGAAAAACATTTTGAGCCGCATACTAGTACCTAGCTGTGAGAATTTTCTACAATCTTCATTATCATTATCAACCCATATTCGGCTCAATGCTGAGCCCGAGTCTCCTCTCAGAATGAGAGGGGTTAGGTCAATAGTTCACCACGCTGGCTCAATGCGGATTGGCAGACTTCAAACACGCAGAGAATTGAGAAAATTCTCTGGTATGCAGGTTTCCTCGCGACACGTGATATTTAATTTCTTAAAATATGTGGATAATAATTACGTAGTCTAAATAAGGTAAATAAAAACATTACCTTTCCACACACTGTTGACTTCTGGTTCAGCTCGTTCTACCAGTTTATACTTTTCATACAAGAAAATCTTGTCTATTTTATTATCAGATTGGCTTGATATCATGTTGAAAACCAATTAAATATACCCTGTGTCCCTGTATATTAATTTACTCTTTGTCCCTAATAGATGGAAACTGCGTGTTGATATAGGTAGGTACTTTAACTTGTTTGACATTTTTTATTGACAAACATAATTCAAAGAAAGATTATGTATTTTGTCATCTTGACAACGCTAACTTCGGTTTGGAAACCATTACATAAATGACATTGTAGTGATAATATACAGGAAGAAAATTTTTTTAGTGCGGATATTTTTATATTTTGTACATAAACAAAATTTAATGATCACGTATTTTTTCTTTTTTTTTTTAACTCAAAAATAACAAAATTATCGTTAGCTAAAGTTATTTACTTTTGAACAGAATTTTAGGGTCACCCTATTGTGCGTTTATTTTATTTTCGTTTGATACCTAAAGAACGTCACCAGATCACTTTTAAGCTGAATATATCTTGTTTAGTAATAATATGTACATTATTTTGTTATTTTAGAGACATAAATTAAAAAAAAAAATACATAAAATGTATCGAACTGTTTGTAGATTTATATTCTATTAATGATACAGAACCACGAAAAAAAATATCCGCACTAAAGACCGAATCACCCTGTATATACCTACTCTCTGAACATTAATAATACAGAGCTCAGTCATCAGTGAAAACCTTGAGGCGTTATAAAAACTTCTAAAGGTTGGCAACTTCGTTCGTAACACTCCCGATGGTCCGCGAGGGTCGGGGGGCGTGTAGCGATGAATGAAAAACCCACGACTGATGCACCTCACTTCCCCGCACGCACGATTTCACACCCGCGCAGTCTTTCCTCCCGTCGTCCGCATATCATGGGAGTGTCATTAACGAACTTGCCAGACTATACCTATTACTATTAAGTGCTGGTTTTATGTAATTGTATAGTATGTGCAAAAACCGAAAAGACCGAATTCCCACCAATCGGTCATCAAGCACCCATGATTGCCTCCTGAGCTTACTTCTCAACGGTATGGAGTATTGGATCAGTGTTATGATTCTGAATTTCAAAGCTCACGAATTCCCTTTTCTATGGGAAAAAAGAGGCCTGCGCGACTTACCTAATGGGTTGTTATATTACACAAAAATGAGTTGATGAGAGATGACTCCAGACAACTCTCATTACAATCGAATCACATTGTTATCATATTTACTAAAAAATTGTAAAAAAATCTCAATATTTTGACCAAGGAATCCAAGCCAAGACCACGTTATTTAAAACCACATAGGCTAACTACTGGACTATCAATGTTATATCCACGCTATGTTAATTACTTTAAAACGCAGTGTTTTTACCTATATACTATGTTTAGCGCATGTGTGTAAGTATGGACAAACATTATAGGTAGGTATAAACTATCTAGGTAATGCGGCCATTGAAGATAAATTGTTCCGTAGTGATGGGACACAACGGTAAAATCTATCGAGATTTTTTATTTATTTATTTTGAATAAGCAAGCGATTAGCTGCAATCATGCCTGATGGTAAGCGATGATGCAGCCTCTGGTGGAACGCGCTTGCCTAGAAGATGCCTATTCACTCTAGACTTGAAAATACCCATATTGGGGAAAACTGAAGGTGGGAGAGCATTCCACATCTTTGCAGTACGTATAAGTAAAGAATAACTAAACCGCTTAGTACTCGTCTGAGAGATTTCGACAACGTATCGGTGCAGATCTCTGCGATACCTAGCAGTCCTGTGGTAAAACGGCGAAGATGGCACAAAATCGAACAGTTCCTGAGCGTACTCCCCGAGCGCATTTTACTAGTAGTAAAAAGACTATCCATACTAAACACGAAAGTAAGTCTGTCGCCTTTTCACGGCCCAACTGCATTTTGTTATTACTCATATTGTTATGAAGTTTGATATAGAGGACCTTATAGCAGAATATAGGCTACTTTTTATCCGGAAAAGTCAATGCGCGGCATTTGTAAAAAAAGAATTTTATGCCAAAAAGCCGGGACATTCGCAACACATTATTCTATGTATAAATTTATATTAATTTTATGTTATGTAATAAATTAATAAATCTATAATATTAAATTATAATTGTATAATAATCAGATACTCAAAGTATAATGTCTTATGTAATGTAAATTGGTGGCTGGTGGGAGGCTTCGGCCGTGGCTAGTTATCACCCTACCGGCAAAGACGTACCGCTAAGCGATTTAGCGGTTCGGTACGATGTCGTGTAGAAACCGAAAGGAGTGTGGATTTTATCCTCTTCCAAACAAGTTAGGCCGCTTCCATCTTAGATTGCATCATCACTTACCATCACGTGAGATTGTAATCAAGGGCTAACATGTAACACAAGAATAAAAAAAATACCTATTAAGATTTATAGGAAGCAAGTAACAAAGGGCCAAACCGCCAGACTTTAAAACGTCCAAATATACAAGGTATAAATCGCATTTCTGCACGATAATATGAGAATGTACTAAGTCGCCACACAATGGAGAAGGTTACTAGGTATGCAAAATCACTTGAAACTTTGTTACTTTAGAGCTTTTATATGTAGGTATACAAATACACTAGTTTTTGTTTTATTTAAAAATACTAAATAGTTATGATTTTACATGCATTCAAAGTTCGCATAAATATCGACTCCCGCTAACAGTCTCGGTATTGTACGTGACGTCATCGTATTGCGTACGAACGATTTTGGGGCGGTAAATTCAAAAATTGTTCGTACTCTACTACAATACTAAAGTAGTCCGAACTAGGCACAATGGTTATGGTTAGCCAGTAGTTCGTTAGTAGGTAAGGCAGAAGTACGAAATTGCATGAATAGCCGTGCAAGTGTTGTACGGCTATTCAGTATTTTTGTTTTTCATTGTAGTATTTTTTATTTTCAACGGAGAATACAGAAAGCTAACATTTGAAAATAGTGAACATTCCTATTTTCAAATGTTCACGAAATCACGAAGGCCTGGGCCTCTGTAGGCTATCACTGTTATAATAGAGTTATCGATATCATCCAAAGACCATACCTATACTCGCTCTCGCTACGTAATCAAGTTATCAAGTGACAAACACAACAACACGACGACTGCCGGTGCCGGCTATCGGTTTCGGTATCGTCGGCTGTTAAACCAAGCTAAACAAGATCATGTTATTATTTACTGAGTTTTACACAGTTTTAAGCTTTACTTTACCATGAATATGTACAGTTATAAGTTACTTTTAAGTATTATTTGTGTAAATTTTAATAATATCGTTTGTTTGTCAAAGTTTAGTTTGGATTCGTCGAATGGAAAGGTTATTTGGACACTGGAAAACAAAAATAGATGTAAGTTACAACATGTACCTAATTATTATTAAATATAAATAGCGAACGCCCGCAAGGCGCAACTTCATCCGCCCTTAAAGCTCTTTAATCCAGTCCTTACAGTTGTATCGCTGTAAAAATGGAGTGTTTTCTCCCGTTTTACCAACATTTCCTTTCACTGCTCTGCTCCGCTCCTATTGATCGAAGCGTGATGAAAAGTATACTATAACATGCCCAGGAGTATGAAGAATAATTATTGTACTAAGTTTCGTTAAAATCCGTCGAGTAGTTTTTGTTTCTATAACGAACATACTGACAGACAGACAAAAATTTTATTGATTGCATTTTTGGCATCAGTATCGATCACTAATCACCCCCTAATAGTTATTTTGGAAATATATTTCATGTACAGAATTGAACTCTACAGATTTATTATAAGATTACCCTTTCAGATGAATGGGTCTTGAATCCAAACAAAAAATAGTATTTCGATAATCGATATGATGGGTGGAATAGAGGGACCTTCCTAGCACCCTATATTAGCTGTTGTTTTTAACGTGCTTACCGAAGCACGGGGGTGTACCTAATTAAATTTTTAAGTGTTTGTCTGTGATTTTAAAATAATTGTGTTTTCTCAAGTGCTTCTATCTAGTTACTAACACGATACCTATACATAATTATGTTCGATACTATAAACACAAACTTTTATAAAACTTTTGTCCCTCTGTCTATTTGTCCGGGCTAATTTCTGCAAAGGCTGAACTGATTTTAATAGGACTTTCACAGAAAAAAAGGAGATTTAAGATCAACATAAGTATCTAGCCTTTTCATCCCGAAAATCCATGGTTTTCGCGGAATTTGTGAAAACCGAATTTCACGCGGACGAAACTACGTTTAATTTATACTAATATTATAAAGAGGAAAGATTTGGTTGTTTGTTTGTATGTATTGAATAGGCTCTGGAACTACTGAAAGCTTGCGAAGATACACTATCCCTGAGTGCTATAGGCTATATTTTATCCCCGTACGGGGACGCGAACCACGCGGGTGAAACCGCGCGGCGTCTGCTAGTAATTTAATAATTGTACTTGCATGTTTCCAGCGATCTCAGTCCAGGGTTCTGTCCCGGGTGGCGTCTACTCCGACCTCCAGAAGTCTGGCGTCATCGATGACGTGCTGCAGGGCTCCAACGATGTCCTCACTCGCTGGGTCGCGTACGACACTTGGACTTATACCGGGAAATTTAATGGTGAGAATGTTTGGTTATTACAAATATAATATTACTTACAACCCTTATTATACATTATATTTAAATCAATGCTTACAACAACAAAAAATGAATTCTTCTGAGGCTGAAGAACTCACGGTGTTTTTACTTCACCGTTTGAGACACGTGATATTTAATTTCTTAAAAGACGTCCGCTTAGACAAACTTTTTTCATAATTTGTATTTCAAAATTTAACACTAACAACCTTTGACACCTATATATTATAATAAGCAATAATTACCAATAAAAAAAACTCCATCTTATTTGTAAAGTTTTTAAAAGACGCTTTTTTTTTTCTTTTCTGATGCGACGCTTCGTGTCGTACTGACTCGATAATGTATTCGTTTTTAAATTTTGTATTTGGAGCGGCTACGATACCGTGGTGTTCCGTGCCTATTATTCTTAATCAGTGGTTCTATATTACAACTTCATCACTTCTGCCCCCCTTCTCGCCCTGTTTATGAGTGGCGTACTTGGAACATAAAAATCTCAATTATTTTCCAGTTAGTGGCGAAAATTTGGAACATGCAGTTGCACAGTTGGTATTGGAGGGTGTGGACACAGTTGCTTACATCGAGCTGAACAGTATACCGATTGGTTCAACCGATAACATGTTTGTGAGATACGTTTATGACGTCAGGCAATACCTCCAGGTAAGCAATAATTTGCAGGAAAAACTGGAATCTCTAACATGATTTTATTAACGGAATACCATAAAAGACGAGGTTTTATGTTCAGCTCAGTATGATTTTTTTTTCTTATAATATTAAGAAGTTATAGTGCCTTCGGACTTCATTCAAAGTTTTTCGAAGGATTGCTAAAAACCTATCTGGCGACTAATAAGTATGCAGAATATAAAAGAACAAGCAGAAAATAAGTACCTACACTTGAATGATATGGACTCCTATAGCCACTGGTCCAAACTCTGTACTATACTACTGTAGGGACTTACCTACCTGTCTTTAGGTTTAGGACTTTAGAAGCAGAGGCTGACAAAATTTCAGCTATTTTATAACGACGAATGTCTGGCTTTTAGATCTTTAGACGAAAAGTTTGCATGTAATATAAAAAAGTACATTTTACCTTAAAACTGAAGACTTTGTTTCAAGATAGGCGAAAACGAGCTGAAGTTCACATTCGAGTCACCGGTAAAGTTTGCTAAGGCTCGATCTGACAAGTATTTCACAGCACCTGATTGTGTACCCGCTGTATATAATGGAGAGTGTCACGCGAATCAAATCCGAAAAATGCAGGCTTCCTTTAGTTGGGACTGGGGACCAGCGTTTCCGTCTGTTGGCATCTGGTAAGTTTGACTATCTATCAATTAATGAATGTATTGTATTGAATGTCATCATCGTCATCAGCCCAATTTAACAGCCCACTCATTTTCACGCCTCTGTCTTGATACAAGAGAGACCTGCTCTTCATTGAAGCAGCGTGATGGATTAAACCATCCTATTTCCACAAAAGTTTAGTGATAACAGAGTAACATGTTGCTATGTTATTCGTGAGGAAGATGTGACGTGAACTAAGCGATGTTCACTTATACCTCCTTATATAGGTACTCTATCTTGATAATTTTTTTCACTTCTATCACTCACGAAGTCAGATTGTATCTCCCACTTAAATTTTAATCCATCCTCATTGAACCCATTTTCAGCTAAGTTCAGCTATGATGAAAATGGGTTTAACGAGGATAGAACCTCATCATGATCATATCAGCCGATGGACGTTCACTGCAGAGTGCAGGACATAGGCCGTTTGTGACTAATGGACTTCCAAATATTACGATCCTGAGCCACCAGCGAATCCCTGCGACTTACTTAATGTCATCAGGCTACCTGAGGTGACTAACACTGCGCTTTCTAGTGCGGGTTCACTATTCCAGCACCTTGGGACTTCTGAACTACCCAATTCATTAAAAGCCTTCACGATAACAAATTAAGTTAAATTAGATAGTTTCCTTATGTACCTAATACATGGAAATCTTTTAAGGAGACCAGCTACAATAGAATTTTTCAACGCCGCCGTCATAAGATCTCTTATGACATATACGGAGAAAAGGGACACAACGTGGTTCTTGAAGACAAAGGTTTATTTACAAACTGGTGAAAACGTTCGACGTGTCAAGGGTAACTTGAGTGTGTACTTAAGTGTAGATGGACACCAAACATTTAAAGTTGCAAAACAACTTGATGTATCAACCAAAGATGATGGAACAGTTGAAGCTGACATTGATATGAACATTAGTGCGGTAGGTAAGACACAATATATCAACACTCATGAATGAGTTTCTTGAACATGGTTACATATAATGGCATTTAAATGTTTTTTTTAAAACTAAACAGAGATATTGGGAAATTCACAATGCATCGCTTCTACCGGTCCTATATTGACTGAAAAATATAACTTCGATTTCTCGAAAATTTATGTTTTTAATATAAGTAGAGTGTTTTGTCATGGCACGGAATTTATGGTAAATATCATGTTAACTGTTATTTATTTTAAATTATGTATTTTCAGAATGTAATAACCGAATGGTGGCCCAATGGATATGGTGAACAAAAACTGTATAATTTATTAATTTTCCTAAGAACAGAAGAGAAGGATAGAGAGATTTCGTATAAACATGCCAAAATAGGATTTCGTACCATAGAATTGGTGGAAGAAGATGCTGCCTTGATATTCGGTTAGCATTTGATTTTACATGTAAAAGATACTTGCTAAAATATCTCTACATTAGATAATTTATCTGATATTACAGGAAACGACACCAGGGCAGGTCACGGTTTGACATTTTATTTCAAAGTCAATGGTTATCCAATCTTCATGAAGGGGTCCAATTGGATACCTTCAAATATTCTGCCAGAGATTGGGGAGAACAGAAAAACCAGTAAGTGCAAGTTTCTATTTTGGAATAATCGAATTAATATCCAATAACACAAACAATATCAATACGTTTGTTGATTTTTAAGATGCAACTATCTTCGATTTAATTTCCGTCCATCTTAAAAAGTCTGACACTATCAAAAATACAAGAGATATTTTTAAGATCATCATTATAATCATATCAGCCAACAGACGTCCACTGCAGGACATAGGCATTTTGTGGGAACTTCCAAACATCACGATCCTGAGCCGCCTGCGTCCAGTGTACCCCTGCAACTCGCTTGATGTCGTCAGTCCACCTGGCGAGTTTTTAAGTATTCTGGTTGATTTTTTAGTCGATAATCTACTAACTGCAGCCCACGATGCCCACATGGGAATGCTTCGAGTATGGGGAGGAGGAATTTATGAGTCAGATTATTTCTACAGGCGCTGCGACGAACTCGGTATTTTGATATGGCAAGACTTCCTCTTCGCTTGCTCCATGTATCCTGTGGATTCTAAATTTCTTACGTAAGATTAAATTAATTCTCAAATTATTAGGGATTCTAATTTGCATTGTTGTTCAAATGGCATCTATTTGGATAGGAACTGTAACTTCTGAAACCACTGCAATAATTTATAAATGTCGACCACCAATGGCTTGAAGTCTTTTTTTTATTATTTACAAGTTAGATCTTGACTACAACCCCGCATGATGGTAAGTGAAGATGCAATGCTACTAAGATGGCAGCGGGCTAACTTGTTAGAAGTAGGGTAGTTGATCCACAGCCCTTTCGGGTTCTACACGACGTGATATAGGAACGGTATTTTTTTTAAATTCAGGCCAAGTTTGACATAACAAAAAGAGAGTTAAAGGGATAGCAAATTAATAATTGCATTTATTTTAGAACCATTACAAATGAAATAGAACATAACGTGATCCGTCTTCAGCACCATCCCTCTATCGCCGTATGGGCAGGTAACAATGAAAACGAAGTCGCACTCCGAGGGAACTGGTACAACACGAATTCAGAATTCGAAAAATACAAGAGCGAATATATTAAACTATACGTGGATACAATAAAACCAATTGTTGAGGGAATTGATCCAGGAAGACGGTACCTTGTTTCGAGTCCTTCAAATGGACGCAAGAGTGAGGAGGATGGATATATAGCACAAAACCCGTACGACCCAAATTATGGCGATACGCACTATTACAATTATTTGGCAGACAGTTGGGACAGCAACATCTACCCTAAAACGAGGTTTGCATCTGAATATGGTTTCCAATCGTTGCCATCTATCGCAACTATGAGAACAGCTACGAATAAAACCGAGGATTATCACGTTGATAGCAATTATTCTAAACACAGGCAGCACAGTCCAGCTGGATATAGTTTTATAGAAGCCCAGATTAATCGGCGTCTGAATCTTGATAAGAATGATACGAAATATTTTGAAAAATTTATATTTTACAGCCAGGTAAAGTAACCTTAATCTCTTCTAGCACATTTCGAGTCCACCTTAGCCACGAAGCTTAATAATAGCTGCGCAAACTTTGTGGAGTATTATCTAGGGAAACGACTTAATGAGTAATTTTTTGAAACATTATAGATATCACAAGCTATGGCAATAAAAGCAGAAACAGAGTTCTACAGACAAAGCCAAACGAACTGGTATACGATGGGAGCTCTATATTGGCAGTTAAATGACGTATGGCAGGCGCCCTCTTGGTCTGGCATCGGTAAGAACAACATATTAACTAGATATTTTGGCATTTTCAGTAGTTTGATATGCAATTTCCAAAACTTTCCCTTATATTTACAGAATTCGGTGGTAAATGGAAAATGCTTCATTATTTTGCGAAGTCCTTCTTTGCTCCAGTGTTGGTATCACCACGGCTGACCAAGACAGGTGATGTGGATATATACCTCATAAACGATAGATTCGTACCAATAATAGAGGCCAAAATAATATTAGACATCTTCAACTGGAGTACTTTAACGCCTATTGCGTCAAAGTCGTATCCAGCTGACGTAGGACCACTTAATGCCAGGAAACAGGCGTCATATACTCTATGGAACGCTGACAATAAAGAAGAAATCTTTCTTAGATTTTCTTTGAAAGCCGAAGGCGTTGATTGCTCCCCTTACAATTATTTGTTCCCCGTACCACTGAAGAGTGCTAAAGGACTAAAAAATCCAAACATTAACGTAAGTAGACCAGCCAGGTTTTTCGATAATCTGGACAAACTGTATAAAATTAAATTGAAGTAATTTTAATTTTTATTACAGATTGCTGTTCAGAAAATGGATGAACATAATAAATTCGAAATAAAAATAAACGTTGACACTGTAGTACTATTTCTTTGGCTAGAAGCAGAATCGATAGATGGAAAATTCGAGAATAATGGATTTATTGTAACGGAGGCGAGTTTCAATGTTGAATTCACGACGCAAAGTACGATTAGTGCAAAACAACTCGAGAAATTAATTACTTACCAATATTATTTACATTAATATTTGTCAACTACAAAATATTTGTACCTATAATGTGACTCTTGTATGTTTTTGAATCTAGGAAATAAACATTTGTAATATCATTTATAAAAACAGAATTTATACTTTTATCTACTTACTCTTTGATTTTTATTTATGCAATGCTGAATAACATATAAATATAACAAAGAAACTAAGTTTACAAAAAATGTTTATACCCACACCTTGCTCCTACGTCCTTAGCCAAATAGTCTTTTAAAAGTCGAAAAATATGCATAATGATGGTTCAAAATTAATTATATAACCATATAAACGATTTGAAAATGAAAGTCAATTTAAAAAAGCAACTCAATTACATTTATTTTCGCTTATGAGTATGCGTGCATTGAATACTTAATAAATAACAATACAATAATTGCGTATAAATAAATTTTTGGACGATTCTTCTTGAACTGGTAAGGGCTTACGTTTTTCTTGAATATTGAGTATAGTTTATTTTTACAAATAGCTGCTAATTAACGTACAAGATATTGCTTAATTATAATATGATTATTTTCATATGGGTTACTATTTAGGTAAAAGAGAACAAGTGTAAAAGATTGATAATTTTTTCAAAGTGACAATTGTTAGACGTAAAGTACATGGACGTATTGTCATGCATGGATTACGGTAGAACAAGTAAATTCAGGGTAAGGCCTTCGTATATGACATAGCATTGCGTAGATATGCGGAATCCGTGGCTCCACTAAAAAAAAAGTTAAGGTGTCCCTTCGCAATTATACTTCGTCACGAAACAAGTCCCGTATACGCGGCGCTTATGTTTTAATGGGACTCTTCGTCATTTGTGTAAAGCGCTGTCAATTTTAGTTCAGGACGTCTTTCATGGCGCAGTGTCTACGTCAAAAATAAAGGTCCGTTTAAATCTATAGACACAGTCAGACAAGTAGCGTGGCAGACACCCACAGACACGCACCGTCTAATTACACTGCCCAGCAGGGACACGTAAAGTCCTTTTCATGAAAGAAGTTCCCCAGACGCGGCGCTAATGTCTTAATGGCGCTCATTGTCATTTGGTAATGGCTGTCTTATTGTCATTTGTGTAAGGCGCTGTCAATTTTAGTTCAGGTTTCATGAAAATGACTCTACAGACATGAACCGCACAGACAAAATATTCTTTCCGAGAATACTGTCTGAGCGCAGCCCGTGTCTGTCAACGTCTGCGCGGCCGCGATACGATAGATACAAATACGTTAATAAACACTATACTTATAGAAGAATATTATTTTGTCTGCCACGGCACGCTATATGTCTGTAAATAGATATAAACGGACCTTAAAACTTGCCATTTCAAGTGTCACGGATTCCACATCGACAATACCTACACCATTACTAGGACGTGCGCTTGTGCCTATACAGGGTTACTTTTCATTCAATTACAATATTTTCAGAAATAGATCAAAAAATACACAAAGCGTGGACCCATTACATACGAGTTTCACAAAACTCAAGGACTGCAAGAGCTATCTCTAGTCAAAACTAGTGTCACGTGATGATTTTGATGATTTAGGTAATTATATTCAAAACTTTCGAAATATTAAATTCAAAATATTGCAATTGTTTGAATTGTAACCCTGTACACTTAAATGATAATTAAGGTATGTATCATAAAACCATTTAAAACTATGACTGTCTTTGACTATCTTATATGGACAATGCGACAAATACAATGGACAATGCGAAGGTAGGTTTACTGTTCGATACTTTATACTATTTAAAAGTTAATTAATTAAATTATTATTTTAATACACGCTTAAAACGCCGAAATAATAATAAAGGGCCCTTACCTACATAAACTAGGCACCGCTTTAACTTAATTGGGATAGTTAAGTGGTAGCAGTTTCAAGGAAATCTATCAGATTTATGATGTCTGGACTTTTGAAACCTGCTAGCTCCCAGAGCCTTTAGGATTCTTAACTATTCGTAAATTATATTTTGATTCGTCAGTAGTTAAATCACACTAAAATTTTAGATTTCCCAAAGACAGCTGGAACCGAACTGTCCCCAAATTACAAAGTAACTCGAGCGTATAACGAATTTAGTGTATTGCTTTAGTCAAGACAGAAATTGTAAAAACTCTATATTGATTAGATATATCATATTATGTGATGTTATCATATTAAGTGATGTTATAGTGGTTATTTTTCTTGTGCGCAAAAAGTGTTTTAACTTTGGGTAAAACCATTTTCAGTTTTGCTTTCATAGAAGCTAGAAATAACAAGATTTAGCTGATTTGAGATTTGCGAAATGTGAGAAACTGGAAGAATTTTCAGTTCAAATGTTAGGATAATTTCCTTTTTGTGTTGTCCTTTTTCTCTGTTTCTGTGCCGTTTTCTGTGATGTAGGCTCCTTAATGAAACCTCAGCGGCGTCACCGGTGGGTTCGGGCGAGCGTAGAAACATCGCTTGATGGTGCTCGAAGGCAGAAGCAGAAAAAATGTGCGAAACGACTCTCTAAGGTTGTCTCCTCTGAGACTCGGACCTCGATTTAGAGGGCCGTTCTGGAAGGGTGTGTTCTGAGTGTATCAGTCCGAGCGCCCCCGAAATAGTGTGTTAAAAATACCCTAGACTGGGTGACGTCACATATCAGACTTCATCTTCGCCGTCGAAGATGCTGTGTAGTTTGTGTTGCCTGGAAAGTGTTTTCGTTCGTTATGTCATCGTCAGAATCGTAAAGGACCTTATTCGGACGTCTAGATCTACAATTAGCATTAGAATTGCTTGTGATGTCTGTGATAAACAATTTCATACTTTAAATTCGTTATAAGCCATCGAGCCATATCATATTAACACATAATGGAGGGTAGAACACATTCCAATATAGATATAAGTAGCGAAACCTAAGATTAAAACAATTGACATTTTGAGATTTAAGACTAGTGCGGAGTGCTAAAGCTTGCCACTTTTAAATGTGACGAAATTGAAATATAGTATTAACAAGTTTACATAGAGCTTAGTACCTACTTTAAGAGGATAAATAAGAGTTCCTTGTTAACTACAGGACCATAAAAATTAAAATGAGATTATAACATATATAGTGAGGTACGTATTGTTTAGATTAGATTCTGTTTTCTCGCAGTCACATTAAAAAAAAATTATAGTATGCGCGAAACTTCGAGCACGCTTTGAATACTAACAGCAGTGTACAAAAACATATCCCAGCGGGGTTATAAATTATAATATCCACGAAGTTCGTCGTGCTGCAACTTCAGAGCGTACTAGAAGTTTGGCATACATACAGTTCTACCACTTTTTAAATCACATCGGCCAAATTAGTTGAAAAGGGACACCGCTGTTGTAAATTGAATGCACAAGCTAATGTAATATAGACCTTATTCCGTTAATTTAAGATTTTATTTAGAGAACAGACTATCTGCTGTACATGGCCATCTGGCTCAGACGCGACGCAGCGGATTCATATATATAACAATCTACAGCAGATGGAATCGCGCTGTGATTGGCAGATATATTTTCACGGCTTTTAAAAATTAGACATCCTCGTCGGTCTCCTATGCGTGACTCTTAGAAGTCTGTTGTTGTTTTATGATAAATGGCTTTGCTTGTGTTGGTAAACTGTACAGGACAATAGCGTTTGTGTGTAACGCTAAAAGAGCGTTAGCAAAACAACAACCCATTTTTGTTTGGTAGGTTTTGCTTTTTAATTATATTTACATAGGAGGTGGTTTGGATGATGTAATAAAAATATGGAAAATGAAAATTGTGACGTCGTGACTGACGTTCCTTCAGTTTCCTACAGATGTGTCTGTCTGTAAACTTTACTAAAACAAGCTAAACCAAACGGTCATCATAAAAAATAATATCTATAGGTAAAATATTGAGAATTTTTAATCGAGCGCCAGAAAGAGAATGTAATCTTAGCTTCGAGTTTGTATCGTGTCATCTCTGTTGCTTGCACATACATTCAGTTTTAACTGTACAGTTTTATCTAACCAACATCATAAGGAAAAACTGTACAATTAAGTTAAAACTGACGGACACTACACACGTACGATTTAACTGAACAGTTGAACTGTTCAATTTAAACTGAACATCGGTAGCGCGGTTAAGTATGACAGGATAGCAGCTGTATCTAGCTCTTTCTAAAATACCATCTTAATCATTAGGCATTATACAATATATGATTTTATGAAAACACTTACACGAAAATTAACCATATATCAGTCATAATTAAACGTCAAATGTAAATATAATATTATAATATGGCTATATTATAACAACTTTAATATGACTGTTGCGAAAATTAACCATACATCAGTCATAATTAAACGTCAAATGTCAAATATAATATTATAATATGGCTATATTATAACAACTTTATTATGACTGTTACCATCTTAATCATTAGGCATTATACAATATATGATTTTATGAAAACACTTACACGAAAATTAACCATATATCAGTCATAATTAAACGTCAAATGTAAATATAATATTATAATATGGCTATATTATAACAACTTTAATATGACTGTTACGAAAATTAACCATACATCAGTCATAATTAAACGTCAAATGTCAAATATAATATTATAATATGGCTATATTATAACAACTTTATTATGACTGTTACGAAAATTAAGTATAATTAAATGTCAAATATAATATTTTAATATGGCTACATTATAACAACTTTATTATGACTGTTAAAATGTTAGTTTGGCATGCATGTAAGGCATAAGCTTAATTTTGGCTCATATTACAATAAACCTAATTATTTATATAAATAAATCAGGGTACAAATATAATGATAATATAATGAAAAATAGGGGTAGGGTTTGCTACAAATATAATGAACTAGCGGACGCCCGCGACTTCGTCCGCGTGAAACTCGATGTAAACTTTCTACTACCCCTACCCAACTCTACCACTACCCTACCCTACCCCTACCTTTTTCTTAATTTTCATTGCTATAAACCTCACGGAGCCCGAGACCTTTCCAACGAATGCAAAACCGTGGAAATCGGTTCGTGCGTTCTGGAGTTATAGCGTCAGGAAGGAAAACCCGACTTATTTTTATATGATTTGTCACAGAAATGCATCTACCAGGGGCAGAAAACAAATATTTATTGTGAAAGGCATACCTACTTATTGTAATCATTTCCTTATATCACGACATAATATTTATAGCCTAATGTATTTTATGTATAAAAATGATCTACCGTAATTATATATCATGTATATAAAACTTAAAGATCACAAATTTTTCAAAAATCTCGTAAGTTCAACCAGAAATTGCAAGCAATATCGGGTAAAATATATAAATATCATCCATAAGATAACTGATAAATAACATAAAACGTATTATGAAATTAATAATTCAAGTTCACAATTTTTATTAAAACTTGTCCCGAAATTCACACTGCAGGCAATATCGGGTAAAATATATATTACCATTACTATATTTGTAACTAAAATAATAAAAAAATACCTACAATTTAAATTCACACTTTTTGTTAAAAGTTTCCAAAACTCTCGCTGTAACAAGGCAATTTCGAGTAACAGCAATATAAAGTTTTACGGTATTCGTAACTGATAATATAAAACGAATATTTAAAAAAATTCAAAACTTTTTATATAAAAATTCAAGATTAAAATATTAATAAGCGTAACAAACATTACTAACAACCCTCTAGTTATTTTGTTTAATTTACCTACATTTTATTCCCTTAAAATATTTATTAATATGCACTGGTTGTCGGTTTTGTAAACGCATTTGAACGCCTTAAGAACTTTATCGATATATATAATGCTTTTAAATACCTAAATACAAATACACTTTAATATAAATATTATACATTAACCTTTTAAATTGGCTTTGCCATAGCTAGGTAATAATTTCACAAACTTAGATTAAATAAAATTATTGTTGTCTGTTGTAACGATAATTTTATAACTCGTCAGAATGAGTTTCTGAAATCATCACTATCTCTCTCTATCTACAGTATCATGTTAGATAGAGAAATAGATAGAAATTAGAGATTCACACTGTCGAGTTATAAAAACATCGTCACAAAATGGCGCTACAGAACCACATTTTCCAAAAGCTTATACGACGCTTCCTTCAAAATAACGAAATGTTGTAAGAGATATTTTTTTACATTACAAAAGACTATTTATTGTAAAAAAGTGATGATTTTACTAAAATTTTTCTTATTTTACGATAAAAATTGAAATGTTACTATCATTGGAACAGTTACCTTATTGTATTATTTATTATAATGTTTTCCAATTCCGAGAAAAGAAGTCATTGTATTACATCTTTTCTCCCTAGGGCAACATAACAATTTTTTCATTTAACAATTTTTGATTTAAACCTTTTAATTCAGGGTTAAACCCTAGCGAGATTACCTCTCCACTTGTTACAGTGTTAGTCCATGCATGTTCACAGATAAGCACCGAGCCTGTAAAGAAATATCCATATACTTTAATATTATAAAGCTATTTGATTTAAATGTTAATATTTATAACAGACATGCGTGAAAACAAAAAAAAGTTAATACATGCACATGCATGTTTATTCATCATCATTAGCAGTCTATAATGCATGCTTCTTACTCAAAACCATGCATACTAATGTATCATGCTTTATATCATAATAAAATAGTTTAGAACAACAAATGAATATCGAAGATGGACATTAAAAAAAATTTCATGAATTATCCATACTAATAATTATTAGAGATAAAGTTTGTGGTAATGTAGAGGGTAGTTCTGGATCCACAAACTGATTTTAAAAATTCTTTTACCACTATAAAGCCACGTTATTTGTGAGTGTCATAGGCTATATTAACCCCGTTTTCTCACGGGAACGGGACCTACGCGCGTGATACCGCAGGGCGTCGGCTAGTTTATAATATAATGGACAATGGATAATGGAAAATAGCTTTTTAGTGTATAGTGATGGTTACGCAAATATAGGTTTCGTTAAGGGCTTTAGCATTTTTATTGTTGGATGTATTTTGAGTTTTCAGCAAAAACCGGCGAATGGAAAAAAGTAATGAAACAGTTTTATTTTAGTTTTAATGAAACAGTGCGTGCTTGATACATGAACAAATATGTTGATTGTATAAACGTGCTCAGACTCCACAAACACATATAACATTATAAACAATACACACCTCACTTTAAAAACATTCCAATAATGACCTAAATAAAGAAAACTTTAGTAAAACAATATTCCATATATGAAAACATAACATATCATAATTACAAACAACTGGTTTTATTAATTAAATAGTTTTAGGTACAATTTTTGTGATTTTAAGACATTGTATGCAAAATGACTATGATATTGTTTGCTTGACATTAAATTATGTAGAGATACATAAGGTAATGTCCAGTTAAACTATTTAAATCTAAATAAACTCTTTGTTATTTACAAAATGTTCATTTTTATCAGATTAAATTATTATACTGAACAAAAACTAAACTAAATTTTCACAATAAAATACTATGCAAATCACAAAAACAGCAGTTATTTCACAAACTTATAACACACTTACTTTATAGACAACAAAAATCTACCTAAATTACGACATTAAAACGTTCTATTGACTGAATTATAGAGATTTTTATTAATAAGTAATAATAATAATAAATATTTTTTTGTTTTTGAAATCCAAGAAAATTTAAGAAAATATTAAATAAACTAAAAACTTGCACATACTCGTATAACAATAGAACTAAGTACAAAAGTTTTTGTGCAATATAATTTTTCAAGACCTATTATAATAATGTAATACAGTAGTACCATAGAAAACTGAACGACAGGACAATAGAAATGGCAGTGTTCGACTACAAACCATAGCAAGACTTTCAGCCAACTTTAGCCAAGTTTAGACTTTCAGCCAACTTTAGACAATTTATTCCTGGAGCGTGAGGAGTCCAGACGATGGACGGTGGGATAAGCTCAAACAGCTTTTCAATGTGTTAAAAAACATTTACTTAGTCGGGATTACTACACTATTGATGAGTTCCTTAATGATAAGGATGCTTGGAGGCCATGGGATCAGTTTCTACCTTCACATAGGAAGTAAAACTAAAAGAAATTTTAATGATGTTAAAATTTACATTTTAATTGTAATCTATACTAATATAATAAAGCTGAAGAGTTTGTTTGTTTGTTTGATTGAACGCACTAATCTCAGGAACTACTGGTCCGATTTGAAAAATTCTTTCAGTGTTAGATAGCCCATTTATCGAGGAGGAAGGCTATAGGCTATATTTTATCCCCGTATTCCTACGGGAACGGGAACCACGCGGGTGATATCGCGCGGCGACAGCTAGTACTGTATAATTTCTTTTTTGAAAGAGCAACTGTTGAGTTTCTTGCCGACTCTTATCAACAGAACCTCCCTTCCGAACCAGTGGTAGAGTCTTTACAAATGATCAAACTTAACGTTTCAAAAGTGCTTGTAAACTAAGCCTACTTGAAATAAATTTTAATTTTTTTTTAATTTTGAACACTGTTGACATGTTATTAAGTTTTCTTTGTGTATTACTTTTCTCAATAAAATACTCTGTGCATTCAATAACAATTTACCTGACGCGTGAATGTAATGCGGCACGCTCCTCCGACGGGGTGTCTCGAAGGAACGAGGAAGACAAATTGAGCACCACCATGAGGCAGCACAGTAGCAAGGGCCCCAGGATTGCACCCTCGGGACCCAAGTAGAAGATACCACCGGCTATGGCTAACCCTGTCACGTAGGGATGGCCGCCGCTGCAAGAATAAACAGTTATGTACACTGTACAGTCATGTACAGACGTTTTATTTTATGAAGACAGTTTATTAAGTTTTTGTACAATGACTAGCAAGGTGCAGACAAAGTGTAGACATGCTCAGAGTATCTCTTATGGAGATCTCTGCTAATCTGCATACATCAGAAGAGATCTCCATAAGAACTAAAGTTAACGACAGCTCAATGAATCGCAAAGCTGTAGTTACAATTTTTGGCAGGGCACACACGAGTAGTTTGCAGAGCCGATGAGGGTCTTTAAATACTGCTTGCGTAGTCATCATCGTCGTAAGCCACATTATATGTCTACAGCTGGACTTACGGCTTTTGTGTGGACTTCCAAACACCACGGTACTGAACCTCTTTCTCGGAATTGTACGAACATAACAGGACGAATTTATGAATGGTAACATTTATGTAATACTTAAATTCTTCTCTGGTCTTTTAAAACGCAAAGAAACGAAAACCAAACTTCATATTTTGTTTATGTTGCCGACCAAAGCACATGATTATTAACCAACTTTTTACTATATTATTATGGACAACACTCAATATGCCTTATTTATATTCTAAAACTTACTCTTTTATCTCAGCGTAAACCGCTGCGTCCAGGAAGGCGATGGGGGCAGCTTGTGCGATGGGCAGAAGGCAGGCTGCCATCGGCCTTCCTTGTAGCCACACGTCGAGTGCAGCAGGAATACCTGCCAAGTACGGCCCGAGGAAAGGAGCCGCGCCTAACACGGCTGCTAAAACTGGAAGCCCAGAATTTGTCGTTTCAAGAACTATGAATACCTAACTATAGTAGACACTCGCGACTAAGTTCCCCTCAAATTTTGACGGCCTCCGGGGGCAGTGGTATGCGCGGTGGATTTACAAGATGGAAGTCCTAAGGTCCGGTTTCTGACAGGTCTGAGAGGTCCTGTCCTGTCCTGAGAAGCTTTGGCCGTGGCTAGTTACCACCCTATCGACAAAGACGTACCGTCAAGTAATTAAGCGTTCCGGTACTATGTCGTGTAGAAACGGAAATGGGTGTGGATTTTCATCCAACGCCTTACAAATTAGCCCGTTTTCGTTTTAGATTGTATTAACATTTACCATCAGGTGAGATTGCAGTCTAGGGTAAACTTGTAAATATTTAAAAATTAAAAAAAAAAAAACAAAACTTAACGAGTCATGCAGGAACCAAGGATTTTTCCGAGAAGAAAAGTAGCCTTTGTTCAGCCAAATTATCTCTATAACAAATTTCATCGATTAAGTCATTTAGCCGTGAAAAGAACAGATAGACAGGCTTAATTTGCATTAATAGTTTCAGAATTATCCATTGTAAAAAAATGTTTCACTACGAATTGGGAATAACTATATTTTGATTGGTGTTTCTATAAGGCTATCTATGTAGACTATAAGGGTGCCTTTCTCTGAATAGGATTTTTTTTTACTTCTCAATCTACCAGTGTGCCTAATGGCAGTTTTCAATGTTTACTGTGACTATCGTGTAACCGTAAGAGCGAATTTCTAAGGAATTAAAACAGTTGAGCAGTAGCGCTACTAGATGGCACTGTTTCAATTCCTCAGAAATTCGCGTTTACGGTTACGTGATAGTCACAGTATGAAAACATTGAAAACTGCCACTAGGCACCCAGGTCTATAAAAGTGCATCGTTGAAGTTGAAGAAGAGTCAGGGTTTTCAACGCGGCCGAAGTCGCCGGCGTTTGTTAAATTATTGTATAATTATAATCTGTTTATTCCCAACGGTTTCTAGGTATTATCTAAAATGTATTTGAGGGGCAAAGAAGTCAGTAAGATATTATGTACACATTTATTTTTCATTGATAACTACATTTTGTTTATCGTTATCATCCTGCCGTGGTGTGCGTAGCTGGGCGTAGACGTATTTGTAAAAATCCAAGGCTCTCTGTCGATTGTACACGTTGTCATTTCTGCATTGAGTGCCGATACAGTGGCTGACGTATTCTTCTTTGACCGGTGACTTTTCCGTTGGTCTATTCCGTGTCCTACTAGTACTCCTTAGAGTCTCAACAAAATCTTTGGATGAATCAAAGACGAACTTTATCAATGTCCTGTTTGTCAAATTCAAGTGGCTATCTTTTAATAGATTGTCCTTATCTATCGCTGTCATAGCTGCACCTTCACTGAGGGAGTTCGCTGGTCTGATCAAATAGAAAGTTGGCGCAGGCTCCGTTACTTCATCGTCCGTGGATACTTCATTGTTTTTATTATCACTTGATTGTTTATCGTTGTAAACATAACACATTACACGGGTATCCAAATCCAAATGACACATATCAAGTTCCAGTAATAATTTGACCACTTCGACTGGCAGTATGCAATGTGGTGCCAAGCATGTGTTATTGTTTGCCAAATTCAGAATTAAGTTATTTTGTTCCTTATATGTCACCGAATTCAGAAATGAAATGTTGCGACAGCGGCAGTCAATCCTATTTTCGCGAAATGTTATTTGTGTTCCAGCCGATTTACAACTCGCATGATCGAAGTATAACGAATATGGCTCAACACTTTTGATTGTATTTCTCAGGAAATTAAAATGTTTTTTATTTGTACGTTTCCGTAGACACTTAACGTTTGATAATGCATTGGTTTTAATATATTCGAACACATTATCCGAAATATCAGTGTTAACCGAATTCGTGGCAATACCATTAGCACTTACTTCTTTGAACGTATTGCTTGCTAAAAACAAATTATCAGATGTGAAATTCATCACGTTCGCAATGACGTCATCAAAATCATTCGAAGAAATCTTCACTGTGAAACTGCGAACAGTTATAGCTTTGAAATCCATGCTCTCTATCTTGCTGTTTATAATAGAAAACAGAGTATTATTGTTTCCCATAAAAACTTCAACACCTTCAGTTTCGATGGTCTTTATTGTTACATTTTCAAATTCCACACTTTTAATACCGCTTACGTTATATATTGCTCTGGTATTTATTGAATTAATCTTACTGTTAACAACGTGCAACTTTTTAAACGATGCTGCACCCATACATTTCAGTTCAGTATTAGTGCTCGGAGATTTGAATGTGTTTGTTGGAAAAGCAACGATTTCTCTGACATTTTCAATTCTTACTTCCGGCGGTGTTTGCAATATTGAGTTGCTAGACAGTGAAATAAACTCTAGCCTATCACAGTCTTTGATAATTAACTTCTGCAATCGGGAAGCGCGTTGCAGTATGGGGCAATCGAGTACAACTCTTAGGTCTCTACAGTTTTGGACCGTGATACTGTGGATTTGATCAGTATAAAAGTCCTTTAGGTGAAGAATGTTATCCTAGAACAAAAAATATAAATGATTTCACAAACGTATCGAAGGAGTAGAGTATCAAATTTAACTGATTTAAAAGTAAAGAATTCGGAATTCGACGCGTACTTTTTGTAACGAAAAAAAATAAATAAGCTAAAATTGGGATAAGTTAAAAGTAAAAGTTTGTATAGAAGTCCTACATTTTTCAAGTTCGTTTTATGAAAACACTATTTAGATGTGTCATGCGAATTTAATATCGAAAAATTCATCCTTGTGGGCTTCAATACGAGTTTTAAGCTTAAGTAAGGTTGATTTATTTCCTGTATTGTTTGTCCGTCATTTTTCAAGTTGTATTCACGGAAATTACAAGCACATTGTCTGTTTTTTTTTTTGCGAATGAAGTAGGCATCTGCTAGTTACATATCAATTACAGTTTATCAAACAGAAGTTTGAATTGAGATAAAATTTAGTAATCCAATTGGTACTTACAAAAGAGGTTACTTCATCTGGACATGTATAAACAATATCATTAGGCATGTTATTAGCACAAGACCATCCATCCTTAATTTGGCAATTCGTGAAAATAATCCGTATTCCAATAGTGTATGGAACCGAGACCAGTAGAATCAGTAGAACCCTCATATTTATTACAATATCGCTGATGTAATTTAAATTGTAATATATAAAAGATATAGAATTAAAGACGACTAATAAAAATGTGGCACAGAGCACGAATGGACATCTTAGTGTGATAATGGTTGACTTAAATGTAACAAGTGAAAAAACAATTGTAAGCATTCGTGTGTTTATCATTTGGGAGCCACACAAAATTAATGTAGGCACAACGACCTCGGCGGTGATTAGTTTATTAATACAGGAAGCTTTGCAAATAAAGTAATTTTACTAGAATCTTTAGTTTTTGTCATTTGGTTCGACAAAATTTACATTTCCCGTAGTAGTTTCCGGAAGTCTTGAAACTTCCCTATTTTATAGATTTTGATGTATCTTTTCGGATTTGCCACAACGTAATTTTTGGATCGCACCGTCATATTTGAAAAATGGCGCCTATAGCCATTTTTCAACGATTTAACTTAACATTCAGGCTTATTTTATTTTAAAACTACCTTTTTTTTATTCTTTACAAGTTAGCCCTTGACTACAATCTCGCCTGATGGTAAGTGATGATGCAGTCTAAGATGGAAGCGGGCTAGCTGCGGGTTTCACCCGTGTGGTTCCCGTTCCCGTAGATATACGGGGATAATACATAGCCTATAATCTTCGTCAATAAATGGGCTATCTAACACTAAAAGAATTTTTCAAATCTGACCAGTAGTTCCTTAGATTAGCGCGTTCAACCAAACAAACTCTTCAGCTTTATAATAGTAGTATAGAGTATAGACAATTATAGTGAAAATTAAACTAGTATAAATTACTTATTCGCTTGACTTTTCAGAACTGATTTTTAGGAGATTGTGATAAAATTATATTTATTTATGTGAACGTTACACCACAATCTTTCTTTTCACTTTTGTTTAAATCTATAATAATATTATAAAACTGAAGAGTTTGTTTGTTTGATTGAACGCGCTATTCTCAGGAAGTCTGATTTGAAAAACTCTTTTAGTGTTAGATAGCCCATTTATCGAGAAAGGCTTTATATTATCCCCGTACTCCTACGGGAACGGGAACCACGCGGGTGAAACCTTGCGGCGTCAACTAGTTGTATCATAAAATTAACACCAAAATGTGCACCAATACAAGGAAATTTATTTAATCATCATTGTTTAGATAAACATATTAAGTAAGTATTCTATTTTTAATGATATAAGAAAACAAATATTGATATCATAAGAATAAAAGTGTTTGTTGTCTGTTTATAATTAATAGAAATATTATCTATTAGTGGAATTATGAGCAAGAAATATTGTTTACACAGTATTACTTAGCAGCAGTAAGTATGCAAATGTTTTATTGTCGACTATTGTATTTGATACCTATACGTCGTTTTTTTTTATTCTTTACAAGTTAGCCCTTGACTACAATCTCACCTGATGGTAAGTGATGATGCAATCTAAGATGAAAGCGGACTAACTTGTTAGGAGGAGGATGAAAATCCACACCTCTTTCGGTTTCTACACGACATCGTACCGGAACGCTAAATCGCTTGGCGGTACGTCTTTGTCTCACCTGACCAGACCTGGACCAATTAAGATAACCTCAATCGGTCCAGGCGGGGATCGAACCCAGGACCTCCGGCTTGTAAATCTACCGCGCATACCACAGCGCCACGGAGAAAATCATAGTCGTCAGGGTATCATAAATAAATATAGATGAACATAATAAATTTGATTATAGTTTTTATTATTATAACTAATAAGTAATAGGGTATGTAGACAAGTTACACATCCATAATTCTCTTTCTACAAACGATAAGAAAACAAAAAATGTATGGGAATGACATCCGATCCCCATACATTTATTAATCGAAGCGTTAGCGTTTGTAGGATGAGAATTTATGAGCAACTTGGCTATATAGCAAGGTCATAGCTCATAAGAGCCACCAAGCACCTGCACCGACTCGATAAGTGGGGTTTATTTATGCAGGGTGTCCCGTAATTTATTACGACATACTTTACATGTGATAGCTGACATCAAGGTCTACTAAAATAATAAATAAATAAAGATAAATATACTTTATTTGCACACCACAAAGACAAAAACAAGTGAAATAAAAAACAAATTAAGAAGAGATCAGCATACAAAAGGCGGCCTTATCGCTAAGTAGCGATTTCTTCCAGGCAACCTTCGGTTTAGGAAAACTTAAGGACATCAGCAGGTGGCGTAAAACAAAAATAACCATAGTATTAGTAATACACATACATACAAATAATTTCGGCTTACATATATTACATGTAATATATGTAAGCCGAAATTTTACGGCTTTTAGTTTTATTGATTTTTATACAAAATACAAAAATCCCTAAATTCAGTTCAGTTTAGTTGTACTGTGTGCTGAAAAATTACTTAAGCATTGATTTTATACTTTGTAATTATTTTTGAATAGTTGTTTCAGCCAATGAAACTTCGGTTTTTTTGTTCTACAAAGTGAGTTTTTTTACGTATATATTTTAACGGTCACGTTGAAAAAAAATGTACTAGACAAAGTTGTACGTCTAGCTACAATATTTACGGGACAGACTGTATACTTTATATATAGTTCTATGGACAAGCGCTCACTACATCAACTTCATAACGTCAATTAATCGCCTCGTTCGCACGTTATTCACGAGCCCACGGTGAGTCTACCCGCATACTTGTCTTGCATTGACTTCGCATACCCGCCCCGTTGGTCTATTGTCGTACCCACTCCTAATACAGTCCTTCCCGACTAGTTGGAGAATAATGGGAATGGTCATATTTAAAAGATAATATGGCAAATATTCTTTTTTTATTAAACATATGAAAAGTTCGCGGTTTACCACCGAACAATGAATGGATGCCGAACGACAAGGTGGCGACACAGATCTAATTAATGCTGGGTGGCTCTAATCAGTTATAACCCATAATTTAACCTAAATTGCTCAACGAATAAGATTTGTTATTGTATTATATAATCTATCCACCAAAGGTTGTCTGTAGGAGATAGCTTATAAATTATACTAATTACGAGTACGTCTACCTATACTTAGTTATTCCGCAGTATCTACTCGTATATCCAGAGGTCAAACAATAAAGAATTTATAGAGAGTGTAGTCAATTTATTCCGGGAAGTAATTATGGATTGACTATACTAATAAGTAGTGTATAGTTTCATCATCATCATTATCAACCCATTTTCGGCTCACTGATGAGCTCGAGTCTCCTCTCAGAATGAGAATTAGGCCAATAGTCCACCACGCTGGCCCAATGCGGATTGGCAAACTTCACACACGCAGAGAATTAAGAAAATTCTCTGGTATGCAGGTTTCCTCACGATGTTTTTCCTTCACCGTTTGAGACACGTGATATTTATTTTTTTTAAATATGGTTATGGTTAAAATATGGTGTATGGTTTACCTGATGGCAAATAAACAACTTTGGCGCCGAACAAATTGTGTACCAGCCAAGTCCACAGCCCGTAAAAAAGCGCCATTTTGAAGGAAGCTCTGAACACCTGCCGTGAAAAATGTATTCTTAATCTACTTGATACTGTAACATCCTGAATAGATAAAAAAATATTTATTTCGCTATCATCCGCGATAAGCCGACGAACCCATGCGACAACGTCACCCAGGTCCGACAAAATACTCTCTACGTACGTTTCAACCCGAAACCGGAGCATCCTCAAGAGATGTTGACTCTGCTCAACGTGCACTTGCATTTTGTCGGTCCTGGGTGACGTTGTTGCATGGGTTCGTCTGTTTTTCGTGGATGATAGCAAAATAAATAAATTTTTATCTATTCATGATGAACTCCTGCAAAGTAACGCCTGCTTCTATCCAATACTGTAACAACCGTTATATGAACGCTGTTGTTAATTTTTATTACCCGGTAACCCAGTTAGCTACCAGAATCAAGAATTTTCGATAAAAGTTGAGCATTTCATCAAAATGAAGCTACTCAAGGAATATTAACTTGATAGTTATCAATAGTAAAAAAAGTATGGGTATAATATTTATAATATATTTTTATAAAATGGAAGAAGAAGAAAAAAGAAACGAACCCAGCACACCTCTTCAATTTTCGGTCAATTCGGTCATTATCAACAATATCACCAAACAAGAGTGATACAAACATAGTCCTAAGCTCACCAATCTATAAGCCCGCCTATCTATATTCAGGAGACCTAGGCCGTTAAAATAGGCTAAGAATGATGATGATTGATGAAATAATTACCTGATTAATAGCAACAGACAATGCGATGCCCAACCTCGGCCCAAAGTTCGGCTGTACACGAGTTATAACTTCCACGGGCTTGTAGAGCGCATTGCTGGACGCCAGCAAATAGAACAGTGTTGTGAAGAAAACCACCTGTTGAATAACATTGTATTGTCGTTTATTATCAACCTATATTCGGCTCATTGCTGAGCTCGAGTCGCCACTCAGAATGAGAGGGGTTAGGTCAATAGTCCACCACGCTGGCCTAATGCGGATTGGCAGACTTCACGCACGTAGAGAATTAAGAAAATTCTCTGGTATACAGGTGTTCTCACGTTTTTCCTTCACCGATTAAGATACGTGATATTTAATTTCTTAAATGCACACAACTGAAAAGTTGGAGGTGCATCCCGCGGACAGGATTCGAACCTATACCCTCCAGAATCGGATGCAGGAGTCATATCTACTAGGCTATCACGGCTCAGGTTTTGTGTAAATCGGTTGAAATGTGACAAACGGCGAAACCGCTGAACCGATATAGAATATATGTGGTATAGACATAAATTGGACCTTAAAACACAACATAGACTTGTTATCCTGGAAAAAATCAGGTTTGAGATTTATAAAAAAAAAAACAAAAAGTCGCAGGGGTCCTATAGTATCTACTTAAAGAGAAAGCAAATGTTTTTTAAGCAATGTGTTAAAAAACATTTGCTTAGTCGAGGTTACTACACCATCGATGAGTTCCTTAATGACAAAGTTGCTTGGAGGCCGTTGGATCAGCTTCCACCTTCACACAGGAAGTAAAACTATAAGAAATTGTAAAATTGTCATAAATTGTAATTATAATATTATTATTGTATGATTTTTTTTTAAAAAAACAAGAGCAACTGTTGAGTTTCTTGCCGGTTTCTTCTCAGCAGAATCTGCCTTCCGAACCGGTGGTAGAATATTTACAAATAGTTAACTGACGTATCAAAAGTGCTTGTATACTGAGCCTACTGGAAATAAATTAATTTTTGATTTTTTTTTTAGAAGAGTTTTCGACGTTAACACTAACTTACCAAATTGATAAACATATTAATGATAGCGCCGCCTCCGCACAGCAGCAGCGAAGTGAAAGCGCCCAGCGAGCCGGCCAACAGCGACACGTTGCTGGCCAGCGGCGCCCACACGCCGGTGGCGATGGCGCTCAGCGTGCCAACGTTGGCTTGCACCCACGCTACTACGCCGCTGTAGTCGAACATGCCTGCGGTAATGAGCTATTTATTGACGAACAAACAACATTTATGCACACAAAATAATTTAGTATGTATACAACAATCTATTATCACGGTGTTTTCTTAGGTGTTCCTCGAGTACTGGTGGTATTACCATTCATTATTTATATTATTATAAAAAGGAGGTATTTGTATGTTGTTGCAACAGTCATGGTATAAATAAGAGGGTATTTGACAAGTTGAGTTCAGTTCTTTGTTAGGCAGCGTGAACACCGTCACGCTGCTAGTCGCGATAGTGATTTTGTGCAACCTACACCCAAGGTAATGGGACCTGCTCGAGGTGTTTCCTCTATCCCAAAATGATCACTGTCGCTGCTACACGTGACGTCATAGTTTTTGGTCGTACTCTAGTTATATATGGAGAGAGCCTGTAATGGGTACAAAAAAATAGCAAATTTAGCATAATATAATTTTTGTTACTTACAAAAATTATATTATGCTAAATGTTGGTCAGTTATGCTCCTAGTTCCTACCAAACGTCCGGAATATTACGGTAGATAATACCGTTCGATGCGATCCGTCCGTATTTGTTTTTTCTGCTATTTAATTTAACGTACCAGAGGAAGAAGATACGTCGTTCACTAGACTGTCCCAAGAGTCTTGCACCGCCGAGCCGTCCACCTGTGGGCCCAGCTGTGCGGCGAACGTGCCCGACACCCAGCTCTGGTACACGCGGTCCCACAGCTCTAGCACCTGCTGCTCTACGCGCGCTATCTTCTCGGGATCGCCTTCTTTGAGAATGCTCTTCACCTATGTATTTACGAAAAACATCACTTTAGATTTTTAGAGTAACTGACCAAGCAGATAACCCACCTGATTCATCGTCATCATTGTCAGCCGATAGACGTCCACTGCTGGATGTCTATCGCTTGATGTCTTTGGTCCACCTACCGGGATAGTGCGTGGTCGACCAACACTATGCTTTCCGGTGCAGGGTAGCTAATCCAGCACCTAGGGACCCAACCTCTATCGACTCCTCGAACTATGTGGGTTGCCACTTCAGTTTCGCGACTAGTTGAGCTGTGTCAGTCTTTGGTTTGTCTGCGGATCTACCTATTTCGGATTCGATCACACAGAGAAATCGCAAGCTAAATTTGAGCCTTCTAATAAGGCCCATACACCTAAGTAGAAAACCATCACTTATGAAAGGTACACGTTCTATAAATTGCCGCCATGTGTCCATCATATGCCTATAGTTACACAGGCAACCATTCCATTCAGATTCTGTTTACAGCAATGCTGCTTGGCGGAAAAAAGAAAATATACTGAACACTGAAGAACCATCACCCACCAGGTGGACTGACGACATTAAGCGAGTCGCAGGGATTCGCTGGATGCAGGCAGCTCGGGATCGTGATGTTTGGAAGTCCCTACACAAGGCCTGAGGATGTCCTCTGCAGGATATAGATCCTGTAGTGAACGTACATCAGCTAATATGATGATGATTATGATAATGAAAACAGTAATTGTATTGGAGCATACAGAACCAACTTTAGATACATATAGATACTCGTATAAGGTGTTCACACCTAAGGAGTAAAGAGCTCGCAAAACTTCTACCTTTCCTCGTCAACGAAGAGGCGTTTGTCTGTTTGTATACAAATAATAATTATTTGTTTATAATTCTTAAAATATATATAGTTTTATCACAGATGTATGTTAACTTTATTTAGAAGTACATACACATAGTACATAAATAGAACAATATTCATACTATGATTAATCATTATTATCTTCTTTGCAATAGGTAGTTATAAATATAGCATCTAGGTATACATTCAATTACACACACAAATCTGTTATACTGTTATAATTTTCTAGATAAGAACTGATAGATATTTATTCTGTGTGTTATTAATATCTAGGTTATTTAGAAAGAGACATCGATGTTACATAGTAATTATAATTAATTTTAGAAGTGCACGAGGTACACAAGCTGTGAAGATTTAAGCGGCTTTAAATTGATCTCTGAAAAGGAAGTATTATAATCTATACTAATATTATAAAGAGGTAAAGTTTGTAAGTTTGTAAGTTTGTAAGTTTGTAAGTTTGTAACAATTTTTTGAAATGGGGTAATCTTCGGAACTACTAGACCGATTTTAATAATTCTTTCACCAGTAGAATGCTACGTTATCGGGGAGTGCTATAGGCTACTTTTTATATTTCTATCATATATAACTACTGCGATATCGCGGGTTTTCTCTTACAGGTCAGACCAAAAAACTTACTTATTCGCATGCGCTGCCTCAACCATTGCGTATAACTGAAATAAATGTATGGAGGCTTTTTGAACCTTTAAAAGTTCTACAAAAAAGTCCGCGACACCATATATCTATCTTTTATATTTTAGCAGATATAGTACCTTTAGTACTTTAATAAATTATTTAAATTTTAAACTAAGGTTTACGTCATTATTTACACAACTAAACTTAAATTCTTATCAAAATAAATGATTTAACAATCACAAGGATATTATAGAGATAAGATTTGCCCTTTACAGTATGTTAATTAGTTATATAGTTTCGGAGATAATATAAAATTTCTGAAAGTCGCAGATATGCCGCTATATGACGCCCCGCGGTTTCAATTACGTGGTTCCCGTTCCCGTATGAATATGAGGACCAAACATAGCCTATGACACTCGCAAATAATGTAGCTTTCTATTGGTAAAAGAATTTTCCAAATCGGTCCAGTAGATCCAGAGATTACCCCCGACAACCACACAAACTTTACCTCTTTATAGTATTAGCATAGAAGTCGCTTGGGAAATTATAGTCTTTTGGTCATTGCACCACGCACAAAAGGCCGGACCAATTTTGCTGAGGGTAGGGATAGGATAGAGGTAGGGTAGGGTACGGATAAGGTAGGGGTAGTGTAGGGAAGGTAGGGGTAGGGAATCGTTAGGGTTAGCGGTAGGGTAGGAGTAAGGTAGGGGTAGGGTAGGGGTAGATTAGGGGTAGGGTAGGATAGGGTATGGATAGGTTACGGGTAGGGTTAGGGTAGGGTAAGGTGGGGGGAGGGAAGGGTTAGCGTTAGCGGTAGGGTAGGAGTAAGGTAGGGGTAGGGTAGGGTAGGGGTAGGGTAGGGTTGGATAGGTTTACGAGCAGGGTAAGGTAGAGGTAGAGAAGTTTACATCAATTTTTACGCGGACGAAGTCGCGGGCGTCCGCTAGTTATTAATAAAATATAATTAGTGAGCCTTTGCAAATGCACTTGCAAACTATTGTGCATTAAAACAACTTACGTATCTCATTATCTGGCGTAGATCCAATGGTTGGCATAAAAATAGACAAATCACATTATTATTCAATCCAGTCTACATATTTTCTATGATCACGTGTAATTAAATTAATCTTTAAACTATTCGGATGAACGTGTCCTCGCTTTTTAAACATTAAATAATAAGTCAAATCTGTTAAGTATTAACCAAGAGTTAACGGCTTAACGAGTTAACGGGTTTTGGAGTTAACGGCTCTTAAAAACATCGCCAGACTTAAAAAAAATCATCATTTTCCATTATAAAACGTCGTCATTTTCCAAATAAATTTATTAATTAAAAATGCTCTCATACCATATTAACAAAGAAATAAAAAACGATTGGCCTGGTTTAGGGTAGTTTTAAATTACGTCGTTATCTTTATTCGGGCACAAGTTCTTTATCCCACTTCTGATTTTAGCAGACTCAGAAGTGATTACAATAAATAAGGGATTCAAGACATTTGTCAGGACAACTTAAATCATCTGCCTGTTGAGTGGTTGCTTAGAAAAAATCTTGATAATCAGGTTTCCATGTCATGTCTCCTTCATCAATCAAAATTTTCTTTACTTTACACACACAAACGCGTTTAAGGCACTACATCCAAAGGTAAACCATTTTCCTGAAATAGATTTGTTATAACAGTATTTGAAACTCACCCCGGTAGAGATTCCTTCCCTTCCATATGTGTAAGCGTTGTCAATAAGTGAATCTAACTTCTCCTCCCATCCTTCTGGCAAGTATGCGTGCAGTTCGCTGTTCTGTACAAATGTACTGTTTAGAAGACTTCCGCTGAGTTGTACCACTACTATAGCTTCTGAGTATATCTGAAAATACCAAATTGTGGAATTAGACACTTAAATCAACAATAAAAAAATTAATATTTAAAAAAGGGGGTACATCACAAAATCTCAAAAACTGCTTGTACCGTAGAGTTACAGTTTTAAAAACAAATTATTAAAATTGTAACACTAAAAATGAAGGACTTTCCATACAAACTATCAACCCCTATTTCACCCCCTTCTTATTTTTTTTGCAATAAAAAGTATCCCATAACCTTCTCAGTGTAATGGTCTCAAATCGTGCCAAGTTTCATTTGAATTCTTGTAGTAGTTACAGCGTGATGCCCGGCCAAGAAAATCACGGACAGACAGACAGATAGACAAAAATTCGAAAAAACAATATTTTTGGCTTCACTATCGATTATATAATACCCTCCAACAAAAATTTTCAAAATATCTTGAATGTACAGAATTTAATCTGTTACAGTTTTATTATAAGTATATACTATATATAGATAGAAATGTACACAACTACACTCTGTCTATTTTGAGTATTAAAAGTGAAAGTCCGGCAAATAACCACTCTGGTGTCTGGTGGAAAGGCATGCTGTGAATTTGAACAGTATCCTGGGTTCGATTACCAGATCAAATCAATTTAGGATTCCAGTTGTGGACATCAAACCCACATACTTAGATGCAGTTGGCAGATTAGCCGCTGCACCATTCCTCGGCCACATTATATTTAATAGAATGCATCTGACTTAAGGTAGGTTGTGAAAAATGTGGCTTGGGTTATTAGTTTACATCAGGCGACGAGTTGGAACACTGTGGGGTTTTAATCGGTTGAAGTCCTTCCTGCCTGTGGCGAGAAGGTATCCATGAGGATTTCCCCACGTTAAAAAAGAAAAAGGTTATGAAGAATATTACCTGAATGCATAGGAAAATAGTAGTAACAGCTACAAACAGTATCAGGCCAACGATCACAATGCACGTTGACACCGTGTCAATGGACTCATAAGCCACATCTATGACGCTGCGGTTACATATCGACAGCATCTTGCGTATGCCACGGATTTCCGCGGGTATCAACGCTGACTTCCTAAAAAAATACATTTATATTTTTATAAAACAAAGTTGTGTTATTTATAACTCAAAAACGGCAGTACTGATTTGGGTCAAAATTGGTGAAGAGGTAGCTTCAAACCAGGAGACCGACATAGGATACTTAGGGTAGGGGAAGGATGGGGATAGGGTAGTGGGTAGGGTTTCACGCAAACGAAGTCGCGGGCGTTCGCTTATTTACCACTAAAAGATTAAAAACTTTACAAGTCATTTTCTACAATATAGTCAACACTCATAATCATAAATAAGTGTTCTTTTGATTAAATAAACAGGCGATTCATACTATGTAACTAATTAGTAAATTTTGTTTTTTTATAGTTTACCTGTCATTCCACCAGCCGCCAACCTTAAGCATCAAATTGTTGTACTGGTTTTCAAAAAATAACCAAACTCCAAAAAAGTTGAGCAATATCTTGATAATATGGATGGCCAAAAAGAACAACATGACAGGCAGTAACCAAATATACTTCCATATCAACATGCAAAAGCATCCAAAGAAAAGTAATTTGAAGTACAGAGCTGTTTCATCGTCGTTGAAATTATTTCTGATATAATTTTCATCTAAAGACCTCTGTTTGAAGGAAGCTAAAAGGCGGTTTTCGAAAGGCATTTTCGATTTTGGACTCGGTAACGGTAGTGCCGATAATGTTCTAGTTTTAAATAAAAGTTTTGCTTGTCGTTGAGGACTCTGAATGGGGTCACTTTCAGTCCAACTTCCTCTCTTTACTGCTTGTTCTGGGGTAACAGGAGAATCAACTTCTTTAGTTGAATCTTTCTCATTAACTTCTTGTATTGCCTCTTCAGGTTTTTCATCTATCTTTTCTAATCCACCACTATCAATGTGGCGATTTGTTATCACAGCATGGAAAGCTGTGAGTACTGAAGCCTCTGGGTCTAGAATTAACAAGAATGGTAATTAAGTGATAAAGTGACAAACATTATGTGTAGGAGGGGGGGGGGGGGCACGGAGAGTTCAGTTCGAACATTATATACTCAAATTCTTGGAGTTTTTATTGCACACTTGCACTGTAAGCGATAGCAAACAATGGGACGAACATCTAAGTCATCGTGAATTGAACCATCTATAATTGCTGCGAAAATGTGGGCAAAAACCTTTGCAAAACCGTCATGAATCTGTCCGTCTTACACAAGTAACATTACCCCAATAAGTGACATGAATTGAGTGAATGGAAGATGAAGCAATCCTGCGACGAGCTCAATGACACTCTGAAACGAAATGTCGAAACAGTTCAACAGCTTGTTGTAAGGCCGTTGTGTGGCACATCGATTCTCTTTCCACAATCGCAAACGCTTCGAAAATTTAAAAATGTATGGTGATGACATTTACTATTGACAGTACTTTTGTTAGTTTTCGAAGCGTTAGCGTTTTTAGAAAAAGAATCGACGTGCCACTTGACTAAGACCCTTGAGTTTCTCACTCTATTTAAACATTTTCATCGTAGCAGCGAGATGGGTGTAACTTCTCTATCCCCTCTCCTGCGAGTGGCGAGTGTGACGTCACATCCTTAGCTACAAACAGTAAACAGTATACAAATATTTTTTTTTGTTTATGTGTTTTCTTTTCATTTTTTCTGGTATACTGCAGAAAGTTAATAATATAACCAATAAAGCAGAAACAGTATGAATAGTGGAAAAGAAGCAATTTCTTGCTCATATTTTCCTAATCATAATTAAGAAAACAAGAGCAATTGTGCTTCTATTGTTTTCCTAATTAAGAATGCAATTGATGCCAATTTTTGACTTCTATGTTACTTTTGAATCATTATGAGTATTTTAATGCTACATTTCCATATTGCTTAATTGAAATTATAAGATTTATACTTAAAAGTATAGCCACTAATATTTTATAGTAGTTTGATCTTGTGGATATAGTTGGAATGGAAGGAATTAGTTCCTGTTTTTACAAGGTATCTTATAGTCCAGGCCAAGATAGAATTAAAAAAAAAGGAGATTTCTTTCTACATGAGATGTAATGGAAAAGCTAATCAGGATAAAAGTTTGCTTATAATTCTCACCTTTCAATAGCAATTGTTTATGAACATACAATATTTCTAGTACAAATCCAGTGACACCTATTGCTTGGAGCAATATAAACATGTACACTTTGTATGATCCAGCCAAGTTAGCGAGGAAGCTGGCTACCACCAGCCAGAGTATGTGAGAGGTCATCCGAAATATTCCAGCTCTTGCAGGACTCCAGAGAAAATATACACTTATTAAGTATGCAAGAGCAAATGTTAATGTCTGAAAAAAAAAGATTTTTCTTATTAATGAGATTATAACTATGTAGCTCTATACTACTGTTTAACAACAAATAAATTAGAAATGAAGGTAGAAATTGCATTTCATTACATAACTTATTTATTTTAAATTAAGTATTGTTTGTCTCTCCATAAACAAGTCGAAAACAAAATTAATGGTTGTTGATCGCGCCAATAAATTACAACTCACTGGCTCTTTGAATCTTGAAATAGTTCAAAATTTCATATATCTGGGTTCCAATATAACAAACACAGGATCATGTGAGATGGAAATTCGCAGGAGAATTGGGATGGCCAAAAGTGCCATGTCTCAACTGCATAAAATTTGGAAAGACAGGAACATCTCCTTAAACACAAAAATGCGTCTTGTCCGGACTCTAATCTTTCCAATATTCACATATGCAGCTGAGACATGGACTATCAAATCAGCTGATCGGCATCGCATAGATGCCTTTGAGATGTGGTGCTGGCGAAGAATACTCCGTATTCTGTGGACAGCGCATAGGACCAATGCATCGGTGTTGAAACAACTCAACATCTGTCTTCAGAGGATCCTTGAGTACTTCGGTCACATTGCCAGGAGAGAAGACTTGTTATCACTGGCAAAGTGGAAGGAAAGAGACCTCGGGGACGAAGCCCCATGCGTTGGTCAGATCAAATCCGCACCACTCTCGATACAAAAGTACACGATGCTCTACAAGTCGCGAAAAGCCGAGCCGCATGGCGTGACATCGTGCGGAAAAAGTTATGAATGTGTGATAGGGGTCACGACCCTCAGTAATGAGGAACACGACGCGGAGAGAGATTGTTTGTTTATAAAATGTTATTCAAATTATATGAACTATATCTAAATAATTATTATTAAGTGTGAAATGACTAGCAATTTATACCCTGATTTATAATTTGTTTTTTGATAAATAGTACAAATCAAGTAGGGCTGTAGAATAGGCATCTAGGCAAGCGAGCATTCCACCTTAGGTGTGGGCTAAGGAGGAATGCCCGCTTGCCAGCTACACTTACCATCAGGTGAGATTATAGTCCAGCGTGAGCTTATTCAATATAAAAAAAAGAAAAAGTTTAACTTAAATATAAGAGACTTACAATGTAAGAGCTGCATAGTCTTATGAGAAGTGTTGTGGTAAAGCTGATGAAACTGACAAGCTGCCAGAAAATGCAGGCAAAGCTCCTCGGTATGGCGTTGTAGATCCATGGTAAAATAAATATTGCAGATAGCAAGCCTATTACAGTCTAAAAAAGAGAAAAAAGATTTGTTATAATAATAATTTAATGTAAATTTAACAAAACAATATGTCTAATTATATAGAAATGCTCATCCAAATATAATCATTATAATTATAAAATAATAAGATATTTATTAGTCTTAGTTTATTTATTCGGAGGGCGAAGGTTTAAATCCAGTCTTGGGCATGCACCTGCAACTTTTCAGTTATGTGCATTTTAAGAAATTAAATATCACGTGTCTCAAACGATGAAGGAAAAACATCGTGAGAAAACCTGCATACCTGAGAATTTTCTTAATTCTCTGTGATCTTGGACTGTTATGCTACACAATGTCAATGAAGATCAAACAGAATATCTCATCAAACAAAATAATTAAAAGATCTGGGAGCAGTACAGAGTCATGGATACTGTTAATTTTAGGAAGTTATTCAAAATACAGGCATCATATTTAAGAAATGTAAATAAATAGCATTAAGTACTAACCTTATAATGTTCTTTAAACTGCTGCCCAACAGAGTCAGACGCGTGGTTAATAATATTGACTGGTATCACCATCAACCCACATAGCACAGACGAGTTCGACTTCTCCAGTCCCTCGAACCATGTCTTGATTTTCTTAGAAAGTTTGTACTTGAATGGGTGCAGTAGCGAGCCAACAAGCAGTGCCCAAAATAGCGGTTTGAAAAAAGGTTCCAAAATCAAAAATAGGACGTAGAACGCCGCACAACAAATCGCAAGAATAAAAAGGGCGAAGGCATTGTAAAATCCATGTTTCATCGGCTTTTCATTGCCCTCCGACAAACCTCCGATAATATTGAAAATATTTTCAAATGGTGACTGTTGCATTGCTGGTAGATTTCATGAGAACAAATTAACACTTAAATTAGGAGTCTATTAAAATAGTTAATGAAATTCTAATGAGATCATCGTAAATTTTGTTTTCGGCAAAAATTCGACTATTTTGACAGTAGTTGACAATGACAGTTTAAAATGACAGTGACATTGACATTTTGTTTTACGTCCAAAAATATGAAATTATGGTAGTTATTATTTTATGGTAGTTAGCAACGATGACGTTTAGCAGCGTTAGCTTTATTAAAGGCTTTAACGTTTTCCATTCATTTTCTGTGCGCCACTATGCGCCTCCTCGAGCTGCTGCCATGTTGCCGCGATGGCAGCAGTGCGAGTGCCCTGCGTGGCAACGCAATGGTCTACTTCGCAGTAACACTCGCGCGAATATTCGTGTAAATATTGTAGCATGGCCATACAGTTTCCCTGCTCACTTTCCTCATTACTTCTCACGTCACTCGTGTAGTGTGTGGCAACCGTCGATCGGTTCTAGTCCAATTAAACGACACAAGGGAACCATCTCATGTGGGTATTAAAAAAAAGATTATTATTTGCTTATAAATAATACCTATATCCATAATATCCAATATTCCTGTTCCCCTCCAACTAGGAAAATACTGTATTAGGGGTGGGTAACTACGGCAATTTGGTAGGTACTCATTTACTTATATGAGTAGGTACTTACCTAAATCACCTACCACGAGATTATTCACTTGAAAACTGTTGAGAATTGTTTGGAAACGAATTCTAGTTGACGATATTTTGATTAATGTACATATTAATATGTCTTAGAATATAGTTAATGTTAAGTTGGAATTACATTACTTAGTTAGGTTTAAGTTTATATCCAAATGTATCCGTAATTCATTAAGTATATTAAGTATAATATGTATGTGATTATATTGCCTCATATAATAAGAATTGTCTCGATTTAGATAATTAGGTATAAGAGCAATTATTGTATATAATAAATCTAATTATAATATTGTCTCAGTCTAATGTGTTTACTGTACTATTCTAACAATATTGCTCTCTCACTCTATATTGTAATGCTTTCTCCTTTGTACATGTAATTCTGTCTCTTTTGTATTTTACTATTACTGCAATAAAGATAAGGGAATGCGGACGCTTCTAATCCTATATAATTCAGCACCCCAATAATAATTCACACACTTCACTCCCGAAGCCTGAAGCGATCACATCTCTACATTTAATCAAGATATACGTGTTTTATTTACGCGTCAATCCCTGTGGTTTGGACTCTCCAAAATCCTCCACAAAAACCGTTAAAAATCTTGTTCGAAATCGATTTGGCATTGGGGTACAGGGTAAAGAATGTAAGTAGGTACTTAATGTCAAATTCCTAAACTACCCTCTATAGTTCAAATATTTAAGTAAGGAGGTTATGAGTAGTACGAGATTCGGCGTATGGTAGTACGATATCCTCATATGTTATTTATTAGGGATAAGAATAAAAATGATAAAAAATATTCACACCAACACATTGTCCATAGGTTATTGCGAATATTACTATCATTTATTTCTTATGACTAATAATTGAACTCAATGAGGCTCAGTAGAGCTGAGAAATCGAAATTCGAATTTACATGTTTTAAAAAGTCGGTTATTTCTAAAACAATATCTACCTTCTAAAATAAAATTAATGTTTTTTTTTCTCCGAAAAAATATTGAACTTGAACGAAATGTAGAGAGACAAACATATGTATTCGAAGAAAATAGCTTGATAGCAAACAATTTCGCTTGACCCACGTTTGACCGTTATTACTGGACAAAGCATGGAACACGTCTGTCCCAACGTCATCTGTTCTTCGACAAATATGACCACAATGACACTGCCACTTCAGTTTGCAAACCCTTTGAGTTATGTCGATTAATCTCGTTTTTGGATTGCCTACAGATTTAAGTACTTATCACTATCAATAGCTACTTAACTTACCTACCTACTTATCAGTAAAATTAACGTAATTTTTTAGCTATACAGTGAACGCTGGAAATCGTGACTAGGAAGTTTGACCATACGCAACATTTTTTCATTAGGCGAATGACTTTGCACTCCGTGATGCATGTACCTACTTATAGGCTATTTTAGCAACCTTTGCCAAACCAAGTTACGAAGCATTTTTTTTATTAAATTCTTTCTTATAATTTTACTTATGCCAACCGAAGGCTATATATTAATATATGTACAAATCAGGGGCATATCTACCGCCGTATCAGCCGTTTCAATAATACAGTGCCCCCGAACTTCAGAGGCCCCTTATGTGTGAAAGCAAAAATTTGTGAAATGTAATCCACAATCTCATTTTATCTGTTGCTTCCCGCCATTGGTTCTCACTTCAGGAATGACAAAAGTAAAAAAAAACAATCTCTTTTTTCCCCGGGTTCGTGCGCTCAAAAAATGTAAACATCCTAGTTATGTCACTATCATATTTATTTTATGCAAGCATTTTTGTTTCTTTTGTGAAAATCTTTACCCTTCATTGGCCCCCTAACAAATTTTTATACAGCCCCTCCAAGGCACGTTACGCCACTCGTACAAACTTAGTAGGTAGGTAACTTGTGCAATAGTTGCTCATCAACGAAAGTCGAAAGATGTGGAATGTTCCACAAGATCTACTGATTATGACGTTGAAACAGTTACTTAAAAAGGCTTTTTAAAGTTTGTTTTATAACAGAGACACGACACTTTGAGTTTTAATAGAGATACGAGAGTTAAGTTAAGTGTTAGTCTACGTATTCTAATCTCATACAGTAAGACTTTTGAGTATAAGCAAATAATAAATAATGAAATAACTTGAACTTATAAGACTTCGGAGCTAAGCAGGAAAGCCTTTTGTGCGAGTTCTAGCGACATTAACAACATAGAAATAAAAAGCCCTTTTTACCGCATACAAGTGCCCATAACTGTCTGACTCGCATCACGAAATAGATGCCAGTGCCTTCCGCCAATCTTCTACCACTTCATTAGTGGTTAAACTCCAAAACCTCCTACACCAGGTTTACCACCAGCGAGGCTAACCTGGCAGAGGCGACTAGCATCCCACAAGCCTTCAAGCCTAGGTCCAGTGCCGGCTTTAGCACTACCCGCGCCCCTGGGTGAGATTTCCCATTGAAACTCATACGAACAAACAAGATAAAAAAAAAATAAAGAAAGAAAAAAAATAAATAAAAGAGAAATGAAGATTTATTTATTACTGGCAGACTCCAGTAAAGTTCTGAACAGTAAAGTTCTCATCGATACAAATTAATAAAGTCTAAACACAAGGTAACTGCTGTAAATCAATGAGGAGTTCCCTCGTCGGTGCTTCGGCTGTATCATCAGATTGATACCAGACCTTCTTTGAATTGTAGTGATTTGAAATACTTATTGAAAACATTAACAAACGTAGGTACTACTTGTCCCTATAATATTCGAACGTTCCCCTCGATTTCTCCAGGATCCATCATCAGATCCAAACATTACAATGGACCAAATGGAAAGCAAAACCTATCAAACAAAAAAACAAATCGATTCAGGCGTCTTATGTAATCGGTGAACATACAAAAAAAAAAGAACGACGACGAATTGATAACCTCCTTCTTTTTTTTTTAAGGTGGTTAAAAACTAATTTTGATAAAGGGCCCCTTTAAAACACGCAATATTTCACCTCAGTACTCTTGAGAGTTAAAACCAAGAGACGGAAAGGCAGTTATAAAAAAATCTCCCTATCATTTGCAAGTTTTAAACAGTTTGAAGAATTCAATTCGGATCGATCGCGTTCATATCCGGCCCGGGGTAACCGCGAACGCGAATGCCTCGAACCAAGGAAATCAATTGCTGCTTTTATCTTCCATTGGGAATTTATTTCAAGCTTTTATCATCTAGTCCAGTAGGTACAGTTGTAACTTTGATGTGAGAATCACACTAATCACACTATCACACTAATATTATAAAGGCGAAAGTTTGTGTGCAAGTGTGAAAGTGTGTAAGTTTGTAAGTGTGTAAGTATGTTTGTTCCTCTTTTACGCTGCGGCTACGCGGCTGAAATTTGGAATGGAAATAGATTTTACTTTGGATTAACACATAGGCTACTTTTAATCCCGGAAAAATACATGGTTCCCTCGGGATTTGTGAAAAACTGAAATCCACGCGGACGAAGTCGCGGGCGTCTGCTAGTATTATTATAAAGGCGAAAGTTTGTTCCTCCTTTACGCTGCGGCTACTGAAGCGATTTGGCTGAGGAATGGAATGAGATTTTACTTCGGATTAACATATAGGATACTTTTCACCCCGGAAAAATCCATGGTTCGCGAGGGATTTGTAAAAAACTGAACTCTACACGGACGAAGTCGCGGGCGTCCGCTAGTTAGATAGTATTTGTAACATCGTAGTCTTAAGCACTGGATCTACTGGCTCGTTGTTTACTTTATGGGTTTGTTGTGGACTACGGAACCTTATAAAGACCTTAAGTTAACCTAACCTTAAGTTAACCTAACCTTAAGTTAACTTAACCTTAAGTTTGCTGTGAGCTTCTTAGACTAGCCGCGTTTTTAAACCCTAAGTATAACTATCATAATACATAAAATAAATATTAATTTATTGACGATTCAAAATGATCCTTGGATTTATATAATAAAAGATTTTCACTTTGGAATTACCTGGGTTACTAGCGCACCCGATAAACCTTATACTGTCATAACCACAGAAAGTAGCACTTAAAAACTTCACTTTATCTTTGGAAAATCTTAGGTCATGTTCTTATGTTTAATGAAAATATGAAAATTCACACCAATTTTCTTGCGGACGATATCGCGGGTGTCTTTTATCCATATTAACAGTATCAGTTTGACAACCTCCGTGGGTCAGTTGTATGCGCGGTGGAATTACAAGGCGGAGGTCCTGGGTTCGATCTGATTGAGGCTGGGCTGATTGAGGTTTTCTTAATTGGTTCAGGTCTGGATAGTGGGAGACTTCGGCCGTGGCTAGTTAACACCCTACCGGCAAAATACGATGTCGTGTAGAAACGAAAACGAAATGTGGATTTTCATCCTACGCCTAAAAAGTTAGCCCGCTTCAATTTTAGATTGCATTATCACTTACCATCAAGTGAGATTGCAGTCAAGGGCTAACTTGTAAAGAATAAAAAAAAAATCTAATGCACGCTAACTGTTATTTGAGTTTTACTAGCTCCTTGATAAAACCACGTGGTTGGACAAAGACAAGACGTCTTTGTCCAACCACGTGGTTTTATCAGGAGGAAAATTATTCTCTATTTCTTACATACTTACATGTATAGAGTGATTAATTACATCAAAAGAAAATCTGTGCCTTGCGATCTATATAGAAATGACTTCCGACACGTTTCTTTTACTCCTATTCCTTAGCTATATAGACGGTCAATGGTGTGCGCAAGCTTTATGAACAGGGTAAGCAGAATTAAGGCGGACAATGCAAACCTAATAATTTGCTGAATAAAGAAAAGCTTGGTTTTTCGAAGCTTGACTCAGGGCCCAAGTTCGAACTTGACTTCCAACCCAAGGCCCCGTGATCTGCAGCCACAAAGTCTTACCACTAGACCACTAAGGTCCTTCAAGACTGAGGGGCAGATTGTCGGTATAATTTATATTTCGGTATATTTATTGACTGGTGGGAGGCTTCGGCCATGGCTAGTTACCACCCTACGGACAAAGACGTACCGCTAAACGATTTAGCGTTCCGGTACGATGTTGTGTATACTATAAGGGGTGTAGATTTTCATTCTAGTCCTAACAAGTTAGCCCGCTTCCATCTTAGATTTCATCATCACTTACTATATCAAGTGAGATTGCAGTCAAGGGCTAACTTGTAAAAAAGAAAAAAAAACTTACAAATAAATGGTCACCTACAATCTTAATAATTTTCGTCTTTATTCTAATCCTAGGTCCTAGGAAAAGGGCGATTTGGAGCTTAGACCCACCATCCTGTTCTGGCTATGGGTTGGTTGGCTATGGTGGTATGTTTGGCTCTGTAACTATCACTATCCGATGTCAATGATAGATATTAATCGGAACAAAAGGTTTAAGATGCTTTTCAAAATGGTGTAACACCACTCCAGGTTACTAACTAAGCATTTCTTGGAAGAAAGGAAATTCAACATTGCATAACCCGACCTAGGACTCCAATACAGGTCCTCAAGGTGCCAAGCCGCATAAATTAACCACGGGACCAAAAAGGCAGTTGTTTTATATCATCACCATCATTAACAACCCAAACAATCCAACCCATCGGATTACTGTTGAGCACGAGTCTCCTCTTAGAATGACAGGGGCTAGGCCAATTCTACACCACGCTGGCCAAATGCGGATTGAAGACTTCACATATGTAAAAAATTAAGAAAATTTCGAAGTATGCAAGTTTAATCACGATGTTTTTCCTCCACTGTTTGAGACGCGTGATATTTAATTTCTCAAAATGCACATAACTTAAAAGTTGGAGGTGCATGCCCGGACTGTATTTCAACCTACGACCCCCTAATCGAAGACAGTGTTCATATCCACTGGGCTATCACGGTTGATTTATATAGATCAAGATAAAAAAAATCGATCGACGTCCGGCTGCAATGTCGGTTTAGTCCGAATTTACCGATTGATTCCCATTATAATGAAGGGTACACCGTTACATCGCTGTCAGAGGTGGCCGCTGGTGGTCGCGGGGGTGAGGGTGGTGGTGGGCGGCGGAGAGGGGTAGGGGGCTCTGCGTGCGCACTTGCGTAGTGTCGTCCCGCTCTAGTCTACGGCCTACTACTGCGTGCTATTTCATTAGGCCATGCGTCTGTGTTGTCCATTGTTTATATTGGTTCCGATCTACTTTCAATTGATTAATTCTTACTACAACACCTTCGATTCTTAAACTTAGTTACCGTTTAGGGTAAGATATCCGCATCATAAATGTAGATACAAAGGACATTGACCTTAATCTGACCAGTTTTTAAATTGCATAACAAAAAACAAATTGTGTAACCAAATTAAATTCAAATTGTTAAAATAAAATAAACTTCACTTTTACGGTCTGAGTCCCTACAGTTTTACATGCTTTGATGCCCATTGTCCTTTCGCTGAGAAAGGTGATATTTTCATTGTTTTATTGAGCTATTTTTATGAGTTCAAAATTAAATGAAACTTTAATTTGTTTTTTCGCTTGAAAATACAGTTATATTTTATAAACAATCAGGTTTTGTTGGCGGTTTTCCTGGTTTTAATATTATATGCAAATATAATAATTGATTGAGTAATTAAAGCCTGAAAACAAACTCACATTCACATTTATTATATTAGTTAGTATTATTATTTTTTAGTATAGACCGAAAAATATAAGCGTTGCTACAAAAACAATGATGTATGTAATTTGGAATATAGGTTCATAAATTTTCCATTAAAGTTCAAGTAACCAATATTCTGGCGAAACAATATGAAAGAGTACGTATATATTGTCTCCAAAGTAAAAGACACTTGAGCAGAGGGCGCACGATATGACGTACATTATTATTTTATTAAAGCCCCAGAATAAATGTGCGCTCCTGTGAAAACATCCTAAGAGAGTTTTCCACAACTCACTAACACCGATTCATAGCGTAGCCACGCAACTTTTCACGCACACACGCGCTATTAGCAAAATAAGCGCCTGAAAATCGGGACGATCCAGCGTGCATCGTGTCGTCTCTTTTGCACGCGGCACACTGTCCCATTTCAACAGGTTTCGCTTTTCAGTGGTTGCAGTGCCGAACGCGTGCCAGTAGTAACACAGGACAAACAGTACGGCACACACGTCGTAACCGAAAACTGAAAACACAGTTTCACTGACAGTTCCGACATTATCTGACATTCAGCGGCGTGCCGTTCGGCGGCTTATCGCGTACAGACGGCCGCGTTTCGTTTAGAAATAACTATTTATAAATTCACGATACCAAATGTGCTTTGAGTGACTGAAAGTCTCGCTTTCTGTGACGGTCGGAAACTTCACGTGCGAAACATGTATGTGCCAAAAACAATAATATGATGAACTCTGTGTAAAATATGACCATCTTACGGCGTGTGTGTATTTGTGATGTAATAGTGAAATGTTTCTATTGAGAGACTTGCCGAGTTAGCGCCATGTGAATCTCTGGATTCCACCAATGTTTACCTCTTCTGTGTTGTGAATAACTGTTAGTTTAAAAATGTTTTAACTCCGAAGCGGCAGAACGATGTAGGACGATACGGTTATATTTGAAATGCTTGACTATCGTGGACTTTAAAACTTGTGGTTGTGATATTAAGTGTGTATTCGATTCTGTCCCTTCTGGATTAGGACACAAATAGCCGGTTGTAATTTCGTAAGTTGTGAGATAATTCTAACAAAATCATGTTATATTTATACACAGTAAATGATTAAGTATTATTGTCCATAGAGGGAAACTGTAATAGTGTTCATTTAACGCAAAAAAAATAAAATAAAAAAGGTTGTGCGTGTTATGCTAAGAACTTTCCATTTGCAATTTCCCTTGGGTTGTGAATACAATGTGAGACTGAATGCTAAAACCCCTTGTAACCCTTCAAGGCCGAATTGTCCTATGTAACTGCGAGTCTTTAGTGATGTGTTGAGAACGTTAGTGGAACGTTGGTGAAGATACAAGTATTTAGGAATGAGGTCAAGGTAAGTTTGCGGTTCTATTGTTAATCTTTCTCTATTTATTACTACTCTACGTTTATAATCAATTATTGTTTTGTTTGACAGATTTTTTACTTTTATGCGTTCGTAATTTTATGTTTTTATTTATGTGTCATTAATATAACAAGGATAGTTCAATAGCCCTTGTTCATTAAGCGACAATAACTCTACGGTTAAGAAGCGAGACTGAAATCGCAAATGTCCAGGGTTCGATCCTGGCCAGTTGGACTATTGTCATTCCACTGCTAGCACCTTGCTAGCACGTAAGTTATTCGTGTTTGCAGGGAAAAGGGAGTATCTAAGAGCTAGTATTATCCAGACATTTGTTATTTTATAAAACCCTAACTAAGGGTTATGGCAGAGATCTCTTCTAGAGATAAGTGTTTCCTTGTTGTACAAACTGCTATTAGAAAATATTGACAATATATTTGTCTTTTTATAATTTAAAAAAAAATATATATACATATTTGTGTTAGTTATAGCACTTTAAGGGTATTTGGCAAACTGTATCGACCAATCAATTCGACAAATCTAGCTACTGGACACATGATGTCTAGTACTGTCTCGAAGACAATACAAAATCATTATCAACCCATATTCGGCTTACTGCTGAGCTCGAGTCTACTCTCAGAATTAGAGGGCCAATAGTCCACCACGCTGGCCCGATTTCGGAGGGCGTATGTTCGAATCCGGTCCGGGGCAGTTTCTTTTTAGTTGTGTGCATTTTAAGAAATTAAATATCACGTGTCTCAAACGGTGAAGGAAAACATCGTAAGGAAACCCGCACACCAGATATTTTTTTCTTAATTCTCTGCGTGTGAAGTCAGCCTCATTTTGAGAGGAGACTCGAGCTTAGCAGTGAGCCGAATATGGGTTGATAATGATGATTCAATTAAAATAGCAACTGGTCAGTTTATCAGCAGAACTTGCTTTCCGAACCGGTGGTAGAAGAGTCTGTACAAATAGTTGAATTTGACGTTTCCGAAGTGCTTGTAAAGCCTACTTGAAATAAAAGACATTTTGATTTTTCATTTCGATAGGATACCGCCAAGTGTTTAAAAAAAAATACATACAGCCAGACGTAGAACCTCCTTTTTGGAAGTCGGTTAAAAATGCATGATATGCCTATTTACCGAACGAAGACATTTTTCGTGCAATTCAAAGAAACGCCGACGTTTAACGACAATTGAAACCGTTTCTCCTCACTCGTAAACTTTTATAGCTTGAGGTTAGTTGGAAAAACGTTCATAGCGTATTTAAAAATTATTATTGTGTTAATGTGGAGTCAAGTTCAACGGTAGAGAGATCGGACTTAACCGAGAGGTCCTGGGTTCATTCCCCGCCGCTGCATTATTGTAGTACACGCTCCTTGTATCGGATAAATAAATACAGATATTTTCTTTGTAAAACGGCTTATTCTTCATTCTACTAACAGTTGGTCATATTTATGCTCCTAAATGTTTATAATCCCATGGGAAAAAATTTAGTCTATGATATAGACAAATAACAATGCTTTCTATCGGTCAAATGATTTTCACAATCAGTTCAGTGGTCCACAATTCACAAACTTACAATCTTTATCTATTTATAATATTAGTAAAGATATGGGAAATATTCCTTAAAAAATATTATCTTTAAATATCTATAATACTAGCTGACGCCGCGCAGTTTCACCCGCGTGGTTCCCGTTCCCGTTGGAATACGGAGATAATATATAGCCTATAGCCTTCCTTGATAAATAGGCTATCTAACACTGAGAGAATTTTTTAAATCGGACCAGTAATTCCTGAGATTAGCGCGTTCAATCAAACAAACTCTTCAGCTTTATAATATTAGTATAAATTAGTATAGATTATGAAGAAGTAAAGTATGTGATGTTGTAGGGAGTAATCAGTGATTACATATAACCGATACTGAAAATTCTATTACCATTTAAAAGCCACGTTATTTGTGAATTTCATAGGCTATATTTTATTCCCGTGTTCTAACGGGAACGGTAACTACGCGGGTGAAACCGCGGTGCGTCGGCTAGTCGTAAACACCTATTGACGAAACGTTTCAATGTATTTACGTACATAACTACGTATCACTACGTTGCGTAGGTACGTAGTACCTATACGTGTAGAAATATAAACTGATGAAATAATTCTGGCAGAACACGTCTGATGAATTATATAGGTAAACAAAATGACTCATGTTTCTAGAAGTGTCTCGATTTTCCATGAACTTACCTATAGGGTTCTTAGGGCTTTAATTATGCGGCATTGGATTATTTAAGTATATGGTATACTTTTTGATTTTAAATAGTTTAAAGTGGATCATGCAATTGCTGTTGAAATGGATCGCATCAAACGGATTTTTAATTTTACGGTAGAAAAAATCCCATCGATGCGATCCAAACGTTGCGGATCAGTAGACGCACTTGTATGGCTCTCAATACAAAGAACTAGAGGCTGCCCGCGACTTCGTCCGCGTGGAATTTAGTTTTTCACAAATCCCTCGGGAGCCATACATTTTTCCGGGATAAAAAGTAACGTATGTGTTAATCCAGGCTATAATATATCTTAGTACCAAATTTTAGCTAATTCGGTTCAGTAGTCGAGGCGTGAAAGAGTATCAAACATTCATATCATCAAAATCATCAGTTTTCGCTAATCTCGGGAAACCTTGGATTTTTTTGGGATAAAAAGTAGCCTAAGTTAATCCAGAGTAAAATCTATTTCCATTCCAAGTAGGATACTAAAATCCGTTTGATGCGATGCGCCCAAACGGATCTGTGGACGTTTGTCGTAGATCGCCTATCAAAATATTGGAGAGTTATCTACTTACGGTTTCATACGAAACTTAATTTCATAAATCACACCACATTACAATAAACTTTAAACAATATTTTATTTCTTTACAAAGTCCGGTAAAATATGGGAGTCCACTGTTTGGATAAACACAGTAATAAATTTCAACGATTTCATCGAGACTACGTAAACAAGTAGTTGCTACGTGGATTATTGAACGGGAGATACTCTTTCATCTATCATCATTTCCATCCTCTTTTTATGGTCACATACAGCCATAAAGTATACAGAATATTACAATAGTCGGGTAAAAAGTATTTGGAGTCTAAACCTACTTACCTTCTTTAATATCTACGGGTTTTTGGGGATAGGGTGATAACTAGGTATTGCTTAGATGTTAATGCAATGATTATTTTATACTATAGATACGTGCCTACAAAATCACCGCAAGTGATCCGATACTAGCGACTCCACTAAGCGGACATCTGTACAATTTTGTGTTTACTTACATTTTATATTTATGTATATATAGTTTTTACACTTCCTGAGCGCAGTGATAGCCCAGTGGATATGACCTCTACCTCCGATTCCGGAGGGTGTAGGTTCGAATCCGGTCCGGGGCATGCACCTCCAACTTTTCAGTTGTGTGCATTTTAAGAAATTAAATATCACGTATCTCAATCGGTGAAGGAAAACATCGTGAGGAAACCTGCATACCAGAGAATTATCTTCATTCTCTGCGTGTGTGAAGTCTGCCAATCCGCATTGGGCCAGCGTGGTGGACTATTAGCCTAACCCCTCTCATTCTGAGAGGAGACTCGAGCTCAGCAGTGAGCTGAATATCGGTTGATGACGACGACACTTCCTAAACACACATTCGACATTGTTGTCAACATTTAGGTATTATGTGTTAGGTAACTTTCGTTATTTAATAAGCGACTAAATGAAATTAAGACAATTATGCACATTTGTCCGCCTCAGTTATGATGCGCTAGTGCCCTCTAGTATAAAATATTATTGTGTTAATGATATTCACCGTGACTGCTTTTCGTGGTCACCGAGGCACAGAGGTGTAATACCACTAGCTTTTTGGAAGAAAGAAATGCTCAATATTTCATAGCTCGCCAAGAAATCGAACCTTACGGGTTCGAATTGTTGTCGGCTCATTTCAGCATTTGGTGCCTTCCCAATGCCTTTCCGAATCGGTGGTAGTCTCTAGAAATAGTTCAAAAGTGCTAGTAGCTAACAAAGACTCTATACTATTTTAAATGTATATCATTAGCGCCTCGAAAGCAAGGCGAACAAAGATAGCTAAATGTCTTAATTTTATTTAGTCGCATAGTAAACAACGAATGTTATTTGAACAAATAATAATACCTAAATATTGTCTAGAATGTCTACAAAGCGCTGTGTGGAGTAGCTAAATTTCGGATCACTATTTGCAGTGATTTTGTAGTCACGCAACATATCTAACTAGTATAAAACATCATTCAGACATAAAATACATCTAGAATTAGAATTTTGAAAAGTTTGTGCGTGCAATTTACATGCCCAAGATTTACTATCCACATAGCGAATCTTCGGAAAGGGACTAAAATACAAAATACTGACAAATCTCTAACCGGCTCAATTCTATATCTCTTTGTCATAACTCATGTTCATTTTATCGAGTTCCAAATCTATAATCTATAGAAGTTTCATTATAAGAATCGATTTTTATGCAAACGAAGCCACGGTTGTCAGCTAGCACGTAATGTGAATCCTCGAAAGAAATATCCAAAAGCTATTTCCACAAGTAATGTGAGTGTTCCGCTAAATATATTTTAAACTTATGAAAAGTGAAATGTACAGACGGCCGCAATAAATGCTTCAACTGCGAAATTTGAAACTTTAGCGTATGATAGATACGAGTATAATTACTTGTACTCGAAACTTGCGAGTTGCAAGTCTTAAAGGCGACTTTAAATGCCTTTACTGCTTCCATGGATATTAATGCGCTGTTAAAAATATACTGACGATATCTTTCACTAAATTCTTCAATAAATTTATAAACATAATGTTTGACAAATTGATCGATGCATCAAGTGATCCTAGATCGCTTATCTCAAATGATAATACAAGTATTTGCTATCCAAAGAGTAGTACAGCGTATTGGGTACCTTGCCTATGAGTGAACAATTACATGGCGTGTATTTCTTGTAAATCTTTTTAGATTTAAAAATTCTTTGAGTAGTCTTAGTTTCAGTTATTTTAATTTAGTCCCGCAAATGAGAAAACGAGAGCGCAGGACACTGCCTAGTTTTTCACAAACTTCGTCGTATTTTGAAGCCTTAAAAATTCGGTCTGGATAAAGGTAGAACCGACCGATCGACTAAAACTATATCAGGTCTAGGTATTCGCTACGTATACTACGTCACGCGGATTTTTAATTAGTTTGTTAAAAAATATACTAGTTGGCTTGGTCGAATGTACCTGTAAGTAAAAATTAATATAATCGATTGATCCCAGTAGAGAAAAGCACTTCTTTTTTGAAGAATTGGCACTGTCGTATTTAGTAAGGCATCTCTGAATCAATAAGGTCATACTGAAGACCAAGATGTTGATGGATTATCCTGACATACGTGATTGTCTGTGCATATTGATTATTAGCAAATGAGAACAATTGTACACAATATGCCTGAAGTATTTCAGGAAGACACACGCTCGAGTTGTTTTTACAAGTTCCTCGATTACAGGTGGCATTAACATTATATTATTTTTTTGGGTTATTGTAGAGTGGAGGTATCAGGGTATTTGATGATTTGAGCTCAGTTTTTTGTTAGGCAGCGTAGACGCTGTCACGCTGCCAGTCGTGTTAGTGAATTTGTGCAATAATGTTTTGTGTTGTAATTATTGTTTATCATAAATTGTTTAATGTGGGCATGGAGAACATGTCGGGCAGGGAAGGGATCTCTTTAACCTACTCTCAAGGTCACAAGTCCTAGGACCTGCTCGAGGTGTTTCCTCTACCACAAAATAATGGTACAATCACTGTCGCCGCTACTTGTCACGTCACAGTCTTGAGTGCATAATGTCTAAGCTATTTATCGTTATTATGAATGAGAAATAATAAGTGGCCGAGTGTACATAGAACTGTTCCACTCGCAACAGACAATAGAAGGTCAGTATGCATCACGGCAATAGTATTCGCCTTGGCAGTAACGCTAGCCGAGTAGATTTGGCTCGTCGACAACTGTGCGAAGCTTCGTGACTAAAATATTCATTTCGGTGACAAATTTAAATTATATTGTCTTTAGGGACTCCGTGCGATGCTCTTATTGGTTGTGTTCAGGAAGTTGTTATAGTCAGGTGCACAGTCAATCGCTATCGATCCTTCTACGTCGTCCTCTCTTTCAATGACTGATCAAAATTATTTCAAATTATAGTGATTTTCAATTTGATCTCAAAGTACTAAGCATAATAAGGTCACTGTCCATGATTCCATAATCTTATTTATTTATTAGATCTTTTTTTTACTTTTTAACAATATAAATATAAAATACAAAACACTATTAAAAATTCATAAAAAAAATCAAACCTCCCGCAGCGGGACATTTGTGTGCCCAATCAACCTGTGGTCATAGCTTCAGAGTGAGGAACCTCCTCACAATACGCGCCGTCTCAAGAATCACTGCCTTCTGTATCTGACTCTTGATCCAACAGTTAAGCGATAGCTTCTTAAGGTGTTGGTCGAAGCTTTTCTCTATAAGACCATTGATTAAAACAACTATCGGAACAATAATAGTTGACTCAACATTCCATATGGCGGTATTCTCGTGAGCAAGGTCCAAGTATTTTGATACTATGATAATGACTCCATATATTATTAAGTGAATCATTTATGGGTACTAAAAGAATTATGGGTAGTATTTTTAAGAATGCACTCTAAAGTAAGACGTTCTTTCGTAAATAAACCTAGATCATTATAATCCTTAGACGCAACTGAATATCTTTTAAATTATTAAGGCAATTTATATTTTCTCCAAAGCGACAGCAGACGTAATAGACTATCAAAACGTACCGAGGTGCCATTAGACAATGAACGTGAAAATTTCGTGACGAAACACTTTATGGACTCTCGTGAGCACTTTATGAGGTGTTACTAATGTTACGATCTTTTTTATGTGTTAAGATCAAATGTCTACAGTTCTACAAGCTTAGACAAAGGAATTAGTGTCTGTGACGCCGCAGTCCTCTAGGTGCGAGCTTACTGTTTATGTCCAACGTTACGTGCTTGCCTTTCAACGTTGCTTCAACGTTGAACGCTTTGCTGTAGAGTGCAACTGTTCTAATTGCAACCATCTATACATCAAAGTTTTAATCGTCTCTCACAGTTCTATCTTGCACTAGATTCAAATATAAAAGCTTAGCTTTTCTTAGGATTGCGTGAACTTTGCCTGCGATGAATGTTCTACGAAGGAGTTTTAATAAGAATATCGTTATTCCATGACGTGTTTTATTTATGTTGTGTTATATTATGAATATTTTATAGTTTTGATTTGATTTTAGTCTACCACTTTGTTCTTCCATATTTTCTTTGTTTTAATTTAGGTACTTTTATTACTATCTTTGTTATTATTTTTAAATCTCATTTTCACATACTTCTCGTTTTATAACAATACTACTAATTATAATTTACTATTTATTAATATTAATAATTTACTATTTATTATTAGAGCAGTGATAGCCCAGTGGATATGACCTCTGCCTCCGATTCCGGAGGGCGCAGGTTCGAATCCGGTCCGGGGCATGCAGCTCCAACTTTTCAGTTGTGTACATTTTAAGAAATGAAATATCACGTGTCTGAAACGGTGAAGGAAAACATCGTGAGGAAACCTGCACAACAAAGAATTTTCTTAATTATCTGCGTGTGTGAAGTCTGCCATTCCGGAGTAGGCCAGCGTGGTGGTTTATTGGCCTAACCCTTCTCATTCTGAGAGGAGACTCGAGCTCATCAGTGAGCCGAATATGGGTTGATAATGATGATGATGATGATTTATTTAAAGCAAGCATTTCGCAAACATATCGCGTGGCTATATCGATTTTTCTCTAAATACTAAATAGCTGTTCAAATTACTAAACTGGCCGAATCCTCATCAAGATATGCCTTTCTACATGTTTATTAGTCTAATAAAGCTTGAAACTAACAAAGTGGCTCAGCTTAACAAGCCTAAAATACCGAAGTAAAATAGTGTTAGAGTGATATTCTGAGAGAATATTTTAATACATTTAAGGCTACGTAAATTATAGATGATGTTATATACGTTCCAATAAATAAGATGTAATCAGAGCGTCTCGGTTTAATATCTGAAAAGCTGAATTAAATATTGAATGATTTATATTCCGAAAGAAAAATCATGTAACATTTTTCAAGGAAACGTAAATAATAAAAGCCGTTGCATGTGAGATAATATATATTAAAATCGTCGCGGATGCATTGCATAAATGTCAGACTTACACAAAAAGTGTTGCGTATTCGATAATGCATGCCAAGGTCGTGAAAACGTATTCATAGCTAAAAAACTTCGAGCGTTTTCAACACTTTTTTTTTGTATTTTTCAAATCAGTTGAATGGTTTATAGCGACAATTTATAACAAAAGTAAGTATATAATAATTTATATATTTTGCAATTATCCGCGTAAAGCCGACGAACCCACCCAGGTGGGTGAAATATAATAAATACTCTCTACGTACGTTCCACCCCGAAACCGCAGCATCCTAAGGAGATGGTGATTCTTAAACGTGCAATTGCAAGTCAAACACGATTGCACGAACGTGCGATTGCACGTTGTAGAGTCAACATCTCTTGAGGATGCTTATTCATGATGAACTTCCGCAAAGTAACGCCTGCTTCTATCGTTATCGTCGTTATCAACCCATAAACGGTCATCAATCCAGTCCGGGGCATACACCTCCAACTTTTCAGTTGTGTGCATTTTAAGAAATTAAATATCATGTGTCTAAAACGGTGAAGGAAAAACAATTTGAGGAAACCTGCATACTAGATAATTTTCTTAATTCTCTGTGTGTGAAGTCTGCCAATCCGCATTGGGTATTATGTTATTATTTAAAACACAAGGAAATATTTGCAGTTGTGCATTTTTGGGTGTAACGAACAAACTAAAAACTACTGGACAGGAAAATCAATAGCTACATCATCAAGGAGTTTATGATAGGTTTTAATTTAATCCCTTATTTCCTCGGGAATAGGAAACAGGCGGGCTCCTTTTCGGCTGTGTTTTCTTTGTCTTTGTCTTTCATATAGTCAAAGTTGACGTTTCACAAGCTAGTAAAGATTCATTTATTTCATGTAGGTGTACATGAAATAAATGAATTTTCATTTTGATTTTGGAACCGCGAGGTATTGCTATAAATTTATTACAATGGTCTTTTTCCTGACTTCTCGACACTGAACGTTTCTATAACGTAACTAGAACTCTGTCGTAAAATTAGTTTATTGCTTGCGGTAGACATTTGTTTTGGTCTCGTCAATTTTATGCATTGATGGTTTTTGACCGTTAACAACAAAAAACGTTTTTGTTGTTGTTCCAGTGCGGGATGTAGTTGTTTTTATAATGCCGTGTCTTCATTGAAATTGTTGGTGGTTTTATGAATTTTATATTCATGGGTATCCTAAAACAACTCTGTGTAAGTTTTATGAGTAGTGAGGCTTTAGTGTCACAGCTGTTTTTAGCTTTGATGGGTATCATGAATCATCGCCTTTAAAATTATAGGCTCATGAGGCTTACTACCTTTAAATCTCAGGTGGACGAGCGGTAGCGCGATGTATTTTATGTCATGTTTGTAGCGAGTAAAAGCTGATTCAAGTATGTTTTCTTCTTAAAATCAGTTGAATTATCTATTCTAGGTTTGTAGCCATGTGGCACTTCTATTCTCTTTCGCTATTTCCATTTGCAAACGCTTCAAAAAACCTGCGCTTAAGCGGACCTACCTATATACCTAATATTGGTCATAATTATATGAAATCGCAAATATTCCTTAAAAAGCAAAACATTTATTTTTGCCTAGTTTGAGAAGAATGAGGAATATTGGCCATAAAATATATTCCTTCAAAAATATGCTATCGTTAGGTGTTTCCTTAGAAACAAGTAAGTAGGTACTTAAACGTAGCTTAATGCACTCACCACCCGAAAAGCCCACATGCTTGCAGCGCTAACGGCTTGACGATCGATAAAACTGATCGTGTGTTGGTTGCAATCAGCATGATGTCATGTAGATCGCGACCAACACACGATCAGGGCCTGTAGCACGTTTGGCCATTTTGTTAGTTTTCGAAGCGTTAGCGTTTGTAGAAAGAGAATCAATGTACCACATGGCTAAGGCCCCAGTTTTATCGGCTTTAAGCCGTTAGTGCTGCAGGCACGTGAGCTTACTTGATCGTCAGTGACTAACGTAAGCGGTTTATGTGCGTGTCTTAAGCATTGTCACCTATTTTGACGTGACAACGTCTTATAATTCGATGGAGCCTGCACACTCGAAAAAATATGACGTCATGCCAACTTTTTTTACAAGGTACAAAATATATTCTGGTCTATGAAGATTATTAAACAGTATTTTAGAACAACGAACAGTATTTTATTTATTTATTGTTTTAAATACGTTAATTAAATTTTCTTTTGAAAAATGCAACCATTCCGTCAGTATTTTATGACGTTGTCACGTTCAACTATCGTCAGTAAATCGTCTTTACAGACAACCGATTTTTTTTTCGTGCACTAAAATTAACGACATTCTTCCAACACTATTTAGTATGCTCAGAGAAATGTGTGCTATAAAAAGATCGAGTTGTTTTCAACACTTACTTAAATAACGTAGTTGACGGGTTGTCATGTTTGAGAGCGTAAAAGTTAATCTATTTCTCTTTTTTCCGTAGATCTATTAATCTTTTTTTTCTGTAAGGGTTGAGTTTTTCAGACACCTCTTACAATTATCGTCATATTTCTACCAAAATCGTCATATATTATGTACCTAGGTCTTCCTCATGAATACGTCTTGTTTATTGGTGAAAACCGCATGAAAATATTCGAGACTTTGTTTTAAAGTGTTTTTCAGATAGCATGGGTATGGTGACAGTTCGTTTTACTTTCGAAAGTTTGCCGCGGTTGACGATAATAGTATGTATTATGAACATCATACGGGCAACTGCCACCGTACCCATGCTATCTGAGAAACACTTTTGGTATAATACGCATAGAGCATCTCTACTTAGCATCTCAGCCCCCCTAGCCAAGTGGCACGTCGATTCTCTTTCTACGATCGCTAACGCTTCGAAAACTAGAAAGATGTATGGGAATGACAGATTTGATCACGTTACCTGTCGATAGCACTTGGCTAGGGGGACAGATATGTGCTAGTTCGTAGTTTAAACTATAGGTAACCATAAAAAATGTTCTGAAGATGATAGTTGATAAGAGAGAGCAAATAAACAATCGGTTCAGCAGGCTAATTCATTATCTTTGACTGCTGCTGGTTGACATTCATACGAAATTGAGATTCTATATAACAAATGTCATCCAGTGTCTACTGGTGGATATCTCAAAGTAGGTAGATGACATTTTGTCGATTGATTTGATGTTAATTTTAATAAGTTGATAATAAAGACCAAAATTATTACCACAGCCTTATTTTTAAATTTATGCAACAAATATGCGTCGTTTACAACAATATCAAGAAATATAAATTAAAAACACTTTTCATAACAAATTCAGAAAACTTAATCCGAAGAAGTTGTAAGAAATAAAAAATGGATATAAAATCGAATACCTATTGTAGTTTTAAGTGCAAATTCTAATTTAAATACAGAAATACTCGGTTGTAATTATCCGCCGTTTGAACGTTCATTTGCATGCCTTTGTTTTGGTCCACAATAACCTTTGAGAATTGTCAGCTCTCAAGAAAATCTACGAAGGTTAAAATAATTTACACAAATTAAAATACTGCAGATATTCGCGTAGACCAGAAAAAGTCCCACACAATCTTTGTAAGCCAAACTCTTAGTTTTTTCATTTTCTTCACTATCTATATCCATATAAGGCACACTACAGGACCAGGGTCTGTAGCCCAAAACAACATACACACACAAACGCTAATGCTTCGAAAATTTAAAAAATGTATAAGAATGACATTAATTATCGACAGGTCACGTGATCAAGTCGATCGGATCTGTCATTCTCATAAATTTTGTTAATTTTCGAAGCTTTAGAGTTTGTAGAAAGAGAATCGAAGTGCCACATGGCTAAAGGCCTAGCTTACCACGAGACCAATGAGACAGATAACTAGTAATTATATTAGGGTGTGATTTCGAATCTGGTCCGGAACATGCACCTCCAACTTTTCAGTTGTGTGCATTTTAAGAAATTAAATATCACGTGTCTCTAACGGTGAAAGAAAACATCGTGAGCAAAACCTGCATACCAGAGAATTTTCTTAATTCTCTGCGTGTGCAGGTGCACATTGGGCCAGCGTGGTGGACTATTGGCCTAACCCCTGTCATTCTAAGATGAGATTCGAGGTCAGCAGTGAGTCAAATATGGGTTGATAACGAACGAATGGTATTTAAAACGTTCATTTATTTTTTAAACTTTAAGAAAATTCTTTAAATTACTCTCTCGAATTTCCATGTAATGGATTTCAATATACCCACTATTCTTCGACTTTTACAGTTACCAAACTTTTTCTCGAATTTAAAATGAGGCTGACTGTACAAGTCTAACTGTAATTTATGTCTTCTTCGACGCAGTTTGACACGTCCCTGATTTATGGCTGAAAATCCCGCTGCGTAGTCCGCTACCGGTTTTTACCGAATCCGCAAGTTATATATACATTAGGGATATCATTACGAGGTTTTATTTAATTTGTAGGTTTTGGACTGGAAAAGTTTGACTTTTACCACTCCGTGATGTTATAAGAGCCGGTATACTTTATTATATAGAGGTTGTAAGCTTATCTCAAAAACGTGATATCTTGAAAATTACCATTTTATGTGAGACTATTCTATAATTTTCTAAAAATTTTGGTGTTCTTCAAGTAAATCATATATTGACACCTATCTCTTAAACTACTATTTTACAAGAGGCTATTTTTTAATTTTAAAAAAATGTCGTTGTCAAAGCTCAAAAAATACGTAGTAACGACACGAACTTTTTATAAAATTACAAAATAGCCTCGTGTAAAATTTTCGAGATATCACGTCAAGCAGACAAAAAAGAACAGCAATGCAAGTAGGCACTTACATCACACTCTAGATAAAATGAGATCCTACTAATATTATAAACGCAAAAGATTGTATGGGTGTTTGGATGTATGTTTGTTTGGATGTTTGTTACTCTTTAACGCCGCTACTACTGAAGCGATTTGGCTGAAATTTGGAAATGAAATAGATTTTACTCTGAATTAACACATACGCTACTTTTTATGCCAAAAAATCATAGTTTCCAGGGATCTAGGAAAACTGATGATTTTGATGATATGAATGTTTGTTACTCTTTCACGCTACTACTACTGAACCGAATTAGCTGAAATTTTGCATTGAGATATAATATAGCCTAAATTAATACATAGGCTACTTTTTATACCGGAAAAATCCATGTTTCCCGAAGGATTTGTGAAAAACTAATTCCACACGGACGAAGTCGCGGGCGTCCTCCACCGTTTTAAACACCAAAAAAGGTTCAAATCTGAAAATTATAGCGTCCAAAGTGTAAACATTAGAGACCTTTGCACCATTTTTAACCGACTTCCAAAAAGGAGGAGGTTCTACGTTCGACTGTATGTATGTTTTTTTTTTTTTTTTTTTTTTTTTTTTATGTATGTCCAGCGATAATTCCGTCATTTGTGGACCGATTTTGAAAATTCTTTTTTTGTTTTAAAGGGTTTGATTCCAGGGTGGTCCCATTTTTTTTATGTCAGGATCTGATGACGGCATCCTGAAGAAATCGAGGGGAACTTTCGAAAATTGTAGGGACGGCTAGTGCGTGTGTTAGTGTTTCTATAAGGTATTTTAAACCACTACAATTTTATGAAGGTCTGGAGTTGGTCTGATGATGGAGTCGAAACACAGACGATGGAACTCGTCAACGATGTACAGCAGGTACCTTTTGTTTGGGCTTGATTTATTTGTATTGATGAGAACTTTCCACCTAGATGGGTTGTGACTGTATTAAGGGTCTGATGATGAAGACGAAGGACAGTTAAGAGAACTCCTTAACGGTTCACAGTAGCTACCTTGTGTTTGGACTTGATAAATTTGTATTGATGAGAACTTTCCACCTAGATGGGTTGTGACTGTATTAGGGGTCTTGTGATGAAGACGAAGGATAGTTAAGGGAACTCCTCGACGGTTCACAATAGCTACCTTGTGTTTTGACTTGATAATTTTGTATTGATGAGAACTTTCCACCTGGATAGGTTGTGACTGTATTAGGGGTCTGGTGACGAAGATGAAGGAGAGTTAAGGGAACTCCTCGACGGTTCACAGTAGCTACCTTGTGTTTGGACTTGATAAATTTTATATTGATGAGAACTTTCCACCCATATGGATTGTGACTACATAGGGGGTCTGGTGATGAAGACGGAGGACCTTTCACGTTTTTCTGAATTTGGGATTGTAGGACTTAGATACTTATTATAAAAAAATAACGTTTCAACTAATTGCTTATTAATTTTTGTTCACACTCAGTAAGGTGTGCTAACACTAAAAATTTAAAAATAAAAATTTTAATAAAAAAATTCAACCGACTTCCAACTCAAAAATTAACCTGAACTAAAAAGCAAAAAATAACATCTTACCTATGTGCTACCTTCTGATCAGTTTGAAGGCGGTGCCAATCTAGTGTCATGTTTTAATTAAAGCCGTTTCTGAAAGAACCACAGAAATTTTGTAATTTAAACGGCTTCAATTAAAACATCACTGGCTTGGCACCGCCTTCAAACTGATCAGAAGGTAGCACATAGGTAAGATGTTATTTTTTGCTTTTTAGTTCAGGTTAATTTTTGAGTTGGAAGTCGGTTGAATTTTTTTATTAAAATTTTTATTTTATTCGTATAGTAAAATATATTCTTTTTAAAGTCGTGAATACATGTTACACAGCGAAAAGCGTTGGGGTGGCGCGGGAAGTATAACAATGGACTCGAGAGAATTTAAGGGGGATCCCCGCCGGCCCACTTTTGCTCGGAACGCTTTCTTTCTAGGTCGTTTAATGACGCCATGGTTGAGGGAAGTTGGAAATATTAAAATGAGCAAGCACTTGTTTCGTCCGTAATACGGCCATTGCGAGAGCTTCGCGCCTCCACGTCTTTCCGTGTTTGTTATGAGAGAATTTGCCTTACAAGCCGAATGAATGCCGGCTTTTGTGAAAACAACTTTTATTGAATTAATATGCCTACTAGCAGACGCCTGTGACTATGCCTGTTTATTTTACATTGTATTACTTCAGCAACTGTTGAGTTTCTTGCCGGTATCTTCTCAGCAGAACCTGCCTTCCGAACCGGTGGTAGAATCTTTACAAATAGTCAACTGACGTGTCAAAAGTGCTTGTAAACTGAGCCTACTTGAAATAAATGATTTTTGATTTTTTGATTTTGATTACTTAATACTTAATAAATAATTTACTTTTTTACTCGTAGACGTAATCCTCTTGTGTGAGGGTCGTGACCATCACTGATATTTGTCCTTATGATGCTATGCCATTTATTTCTATCTCCGGCTTAGCGAAGAGCATCGTGAACTGTGAACTCAAGTGTAGTGCTGATCCACTATGGTATATTTTTATAATGATCATTAACAACCAATATCCAACTCACTGAGCACGTGTCTGCTTTTAGAATGAGCTGGATTACGCTTATAACAACCTCCATCCATTACCCAATGCGGATTGACAGACTTCACACACGCAGAGAATTAAGAAAATTTCTAGATATTTGCAGGTTGTTTTTCCTTCACCGTTTGATACACATGCTCGGACTAGATTCGAACCTACGCCCTTTTAAGTAAAGACGGAGATCATATTATCCACTGGACTATCACGGCTGTCCAAAGTAGTAATTCGAGAATAAGAGAGAAGGTATTTTCACTACTGGAAAATTATTTAATAAAAAATTAAATCCGAACAAAGTTAACAGATAAAATATATTTGTCAAATGTAAATTTTTGTGAATGTAATTTTTTTGCATGTTCGTACAGTAACGTCCTTTGCTTACGAGTAACAGTAAATAGTTTCATATTTAAGTTTTATGTATGTCTAGGAAAACGAATTTATCATTTGTTTCAATAGAACGTTAAATACGAACACATTTTCCAGCACAAAAAATGAAATAAAGACAGAACTTTGCGGAGCTCTGTTCTCGTAATAAACTGAAGTTCTATATAAATTGTAAAAAACGTGTCTATTAAATACGGAGTTTTTGAGTCAACACATTCCTCAAATATTGTACTCTCTGCCTCAAAGTGAGTCATATTTACTTTGACATCACCATTGCCTTTGATTCTCGTTCGTTTCCTTTGGGGTTTGATTTTGAAGATACCTAACCCTATTCACTGAGACATAGACTCATAAAAGAAAGTAATTTTGTAAATTTCAATATCCTACCTTCGGGGATTTAGCAGTGCCATATAAGTACACGTTTTATTGCTTTTTTAACCGATTTCAAAAAAAGGAGGAGGTTCTCAATTCCATGCCCATGTTTTTTTATGTTTGTTACCTCATAACTTCGTTATTTGTTAATCAATTTAGAAAATCATTTTTTTGTTTGAAAGAGTATACTTTCAGATTGGTCCGATTACATTTTCATGAAAATTGGTTTAGTGATTTTGTGTGAAAATCAAAATAACTGAAATATGTCTTTAAAGTCGGTTTTGTATGGCCCTTTTGTATGTTAAAAATATTATTTATGTAGGTAATATGGGTTAATACATTAATTTTAATCTAAATTTGAAATTTGGTTACTGCTATTGCAAGAAATACCTCTCGAACAGAATTGTCTTGTTGCTTCTGTTTTGGATCACGACGTCTTGGTGGTTTTTCTTACTTCCATGATATTTTCAGTAAAAATTCCCAGCTCGAAGTTAGAAAGTTTTTTTATTTATTTTTTTTCTTTACAAATTAGCTCTTGACTACAGTCTCACCTGATGGTAAGTGATGATGCAGTCTAAGATGGAAGTGGGCTAACTTGTTAGGAGGAGGATGAAAATCCACACCCCTTCCGGTTCCTACACGACATCGCACCGAAACGTTAATTCGCTTGGCGGTACGTCTGCTTTCTGTCTGGCTAGTTACCACCCTACCGGCAGGTAGGATGGTAACTAGCCAGACCTGGACCAATTATATTCCACGTGGGCATGATTTGTATATTAGGAGAACTTAGCTTAAGTTCCCAATTGTATTTTTACTTAATTAAAATAAAAAACTATAACTTTATAAAATAGTTTCGTAAGCAAACGGAAAAGTGTTACGCCAACAAAAAACTTTAAGCGCTTGTAACTTCACAGCGCAGAACTTAGTTGTTTCGGATTTTAATTCACACCTTAAATTTATTTTAAGACTGTAGGATCAGTGGTGTGCGCTAGGATTTTAGCTAGGGCAAGTAAATTAAACATATACCTAAACTATAAAACTAGAATTTTACTTACGTAATCATACGAGGGTTCGACCTCTCTACTAAGAGGACTGACGATATCAAGCGAGTCGCAGGTATTCGCTGGATGCAGGTGGCTCAGTATCGTGATGTTTGGTTTCCCTACAAAAGGTCTATGTCCTGCAGTGGAAGTCCATCGGCTGATTGAATGAATAATACGACTCTCCCATTGAGTTCCCAGGGTAGATTTGGTGGTAGGCCGAATGGCAGTTACACCTGCGTTCTGAAGGTAGGGCAGGTTTTTTACTGGTGCGTGTTACACTACCCAAACGAGAGTCCATGAGGATTTTCCCCCCCTACGGAAGAAAAGGGCATTTTTGCGTTTATAAAGTGCACGACACTGTATATTATAGCTTGGCAAATTCGTTCGTAACACTCCCGATGGTCCGCGGGGGCCGGGAGGGTAGTAGCGATGCTCCGCGCGCATGACTTCACACTCGCGCAGTCCTTTCCCCCCGTCGCCCGCATATCATGGGAGTGTCATTAACGCACTTGCCAGGCTATAGTATTTCAATTAATAAAGATATACCTACTCAAAGATAAAATAGAACAGCTGTATAATCGTCGTCGTCGTTATCAACCCGTAAACGGCTCACTGCTGAGCTCGAGTCTCCTCTCAGAATGAGAGGGATTAGGCCAATAGTCCACCACGCTGGCCCAATGCATATTAGTAGACTTCACACACGCAGAGAATTCAGAAAATTCTCTGGTATGCAGGTCTCCTCACGATGTTTTCCTTCACCGTTTGGGACACGTAATATTTAACTTTAAAATTTTGGCTGTATAATACTCTATGCAAACTAATGATGTAGATATTCCGGACACATTTGTTGTTATTATAATTAATAGAACACAAGCCGTATGTACAATTGGCACAGTTGTGTGAGCAGACCGGCCACGACAGTTTTGAGACAAACTGAGATTAGTAAATATGTCAGAGTGCGCACTTTGCGTCTAGACGCTTTACAGACGGAACAAACATACATTTAAACATGTTCTAAAATATTTCAGTTAATTAAAAAAATGTTTTTTTTTTAATTTTAACTTATAATGTTTGACGTTAATAATTAAAAGTTAAACTTAAAAAGCTGCCGCTTAAATGTTGCATCAAGGGTCGGATACAGAAAGCACAGAAGGTGCGTATTGCGAGGAGATTCCTAAATTTAGACCCTGACCGTTAAATGACCACCAATTGATTGATTACTCAAAAAGAGGTATATAGATATTTATTTTTAGATATGTTATCTATTGACAAAAATTCAAGAAATTTATAAATAAATAAAGGAGTAAGTAGTAAATAAATAAATAGATGAAAAAAAAGTGTGCGTCTTGAGACATTCGACATAAGTGATAACCTTAAGCTCTCTTATCTCTCTCTCTATCTCTATCTCTTTCTCTGACGCATACGGTAGCGTATAGATAGAGTGGTGCCGTAACGCGTTACATTATAAAGCGGTTTATTCTTCCAAATAAATATTTAACTAGCTGACACCGCGCGGTCCACTCGCGTGGTTCCCGTTCCCGTAGGAATACGGGGATAATATATAGCCTATAGCCATAGATAATATATTCCTCGATAAATGGGCTATCTAATACTGAAAGAATTTTTCAAATCGGACCAGTAGTTCCTGAGATTAGCGCGTTCAATCAAACAAACAAACAAACAGCTTTATTAGTATAGATTTTCAGATGCTTTTCTATAACTATTCGGGTAAACCTTCAATCACTCGATTTATTGTTAAAAATCCCATTTTTCAATTGATCCTTTACATAGTGGAGCCTTGATATTATACTACATTGAAATTATTAAGTATTTATGGAATCATGGATGGATTCTTGGATTCATACTGCATACTCTCCTTGAAGTGTGAATATAGGTCAGTATTAATACCGAATCTAATAATATTAGCACTTATTTATTTACCTACACAACATATTAATCGAAGTATATATATGTTTTCATTAATTTCGCACTAAGAACGTCCCCAATGAATCAGTAGCTGGGATGGCTAATGATTTATGTTGTTGCTACAGAGACATTCGTTTCACCTAAATGATAAATGTCTTTTACGCAACTCAAATGCTGTCTCTCTGTATAATATCTGTGACTGATCCGCCATCTTCGTTTAAAGCCTGAATATTTTTAACCGACTTCAAAAAAAGGAGGAGGTTATCAATTCGTCGGATTTTTTTTAAATAGCTTTTCTTGACAGTAATCAACTAAGCTACTTAAATTTTCAATTCGAACCAGTAGTTTCTAAGATAAGTGCGTTTAACAACGACAATACATTACATTCACACTGGATTTAGTAAAACAGATTAAGTGAAATCATGAGGAAGGTTAATTACGTACGGTTTAATAAAGAATGTTGTGGTTCATACTTACAACGCAGGCTGAAAGCGTGGCGCGGTGAATGATTTTGTTATAAACAAGGAAACAATACATTACTTTCACACTAGATTTAGTTAAAATATTAAAGGAAATCATGATGAAGTTTACGTAATTAAGTACGGTTTAATAAAGAATGTCGTGGTTCATAGTTACAAATCAATGTGAAAAGTAAAATTGGCTCGTATTTTGTAGCACATTATTTTTTCACATTTAAAAAGCCGTCGTACCGTGCAGCCATTAGATTTAACCGTAAAATGGGCAGGCTGAAAGCGTGGCGCGGCATCGACGTGAATGATTTACAAACGAGTACAATACATTACATTAGCCAAGCCGCAACACGTTCACACTGGATTTAGTAAAAAGAGATCCGGCATTATTGGTGCGAGAGATTTATTAGTTTGTGCGGAGGCAGCTGGTGTTAATACACCGCCATTTTTTGCCGACCCTGTCGATAAATCTGCGAGTGTGGCGCCATCTACAGTTTCTGGTTATGTGTTTTTACCTAAAATAGGGTTGTGTTTTGCTAGCGCATTCGTATGTCATCATTATCAGCCTTTTTTATAGGCTAGCTGGAGATTAATGCCGCTTGGTGGGTTTGTGTGATAATGTTTGATTCTGAAATGGTCAGTAATAGATAGTTAGTTAAGTATATTAAGGCCGAGGCACCGGGCTCCTAATTCCGGCCTGCGAATTTTTACTGAGAATTTCTTTGAAGAAAGGAAAATCTGCACCTACTCAAACCCTAGACTTTGTGATCAATAGGCTAACCATTGAACCGACGCCCCGCGGTTTCACCCGCGTAGTTCATACTACAACACCACAAACTATAGTCTATACCTACCTACCTTTTTATTTTTTTACAACTTAGCCCTTGACTACAATCTCACCTGATGGTAAGTGATGACGCAATCTAAGAAGGAAGCGGGCTAACTTGATAGGAGGAGGATCCACACCCCTTTCGGTTTCTACACGACATCGTACCTCTTTATAATATTAGTATAAATTTTATTGAGAGGCAAGTTGTAACTTGATGGTCCGAATACGTCTGATTTATCATTTTGCATGTAGGCAATTTTTAAACGTCCCTGACAATACTGTCAGGAAGTTCCTGATATGTCCGGATATCCGTTGATTTATGGATGTTTGATGAATATATGACGATCGCGCAAGATTTCGTGTATATGGTGTGAAATAAAAAAGGCATTTCTGTTGTATTTTTTCGTTTATATTGCATACAAGTCAAGTCATTCGTACATTTTTTAATACACGAAGCCTTAGAATAGATATGTTATAGAGCGGCAGGGTTGCTTAGCATTTATTCAAGTTGCTAAACCAATCACTTAGAAGTGGCATTTTTTGAAGAAGATAAAGACCAGAACCACGGCAGTAGAGGTCAAACACTTCTATATTAACACACATACACTAAATCACCTATTATTTAACATATATATTTATTGTAATCAACTTTAATACTAAATACAATATTTAAATTACTAGTAACTAACCTAACCTAAACATAATGTTATACAAATAAAATATAAAATTATATCTACAAGCTTAGGCGTCGTAGAATTCGTCCGAATCGATGATCATTGGTTAAGAAGGCTGGCGGTATTGCCACGTTGATTAGGTACTGATTCTCTGACCTAAATATAGGCCAGCCTTCTGGTCACGGTAGGCGTCGAATATTTAACTATGTCTGGTCATTGCAAATCATATAATATCAAATAGATTATAGTTCGCTACCAACATATAATCGTAAATTCAAATTTGTATATTCCGTGTCCAAAAATATAATACCGATCGTATACTCTATTGGTCGCTATACGCTGTCGTAGTAGTGTGAACATCGGCTATTCTTGAACTACGGATTTATTTTTACGTGTTTTTAATACTAGGATGTCATTGTGAAAATATTTTAATCGTTTCAAATGGCGCTTTCTATTCTTATTATCGAGATTTATTGGTTGCTAGTTTTTATTTGCGTCTTCGTTTCGTACATGTTAATGTTTTAGTGATACCTAAATGCTTTTTTTTGTATTCTTTACAAGTTAGCCCTTGACTACAATCTGGTGGTAAGTGATGATGCAGTCTAAGATGGAAGCGGGCTAACTTGTTAGGAAGAGGGTGAAAATCCACCAGCCAGACCTGGAGCAATTAAAAAAATCTGAATCGGCCCAGCCGGGGATCGAACCTAGGACCTCAGTTTTGTAAATCCACCGCGAATACCACTGCGCCACGGAAACTTACGTAGTTAACTTACGGTTGCTTCGGATTACTAGTTTTTGGGTTATGGACGCTATGAAACAATGAGATTTTCTTTCTTATAAGAAATTTTCAGCAAAATTTCTGTTGGGCATTCCTGAGTCAAATTCTAAGTTGGGCTAAGAAACACTGTGTGCCTAGTGGCAATTTCAATGTTTTCATATTATGAAAATCGCGTAACCGTAAACGCGAATTTCTAAGGAAACAGCGACATTTAGTGGCTACTTCTTTTATTCCATACAAATTCGCGTTTACGGTTTACGCAATAGTCACAGTATGAAAACATTAAAAACTGCCACTAGGCACTTTTCTTACTTCCAAGAAACTTTCGGTAAAAATCAATATTCTATCAACTCAGAATAATTGCCTCAGACAGCATGTTAAGGCGTCGGTCAAAGCAATTACCATTGACATCTGGTAGCCATTAAAGAGTGCTCTACATTATCTATCACCCTAAGCGCGCTAAATGTTTTGGGACAGGACAGGTGGGTTTAACCTTAATATCCCCTCATATATAAGGAAGTCTAGTCCTGTAAAAAGCTGATAACCATGATATTCAAATGTAACGTTAAACTGAATATGCGTCCATTACTGTTAGAAGACGTACAAAAGCATAGATCAGTAGTGGAAGCTAGGTAATCCACCCTTCGTGAAATTATTGCACGCCCTCCGAAAATGGGTCAATTGCCTCCCCGCTGACAGAGCGAGAACACCGGGTTCGGTACCGGGAATGACAGGGACAAAAAGGCCTAATTCGTTCAGGTGACGTCACAAACGTTTTAAAGGTTCCAGTCGTTTTGTTTTTGCAAGCTATTGTTTTGGTAGCATCGGGGAATCGTGCACGGTCTACGTAGCTCTGTGTTCAGAAGCTGAAAGGATTTTTTTGTGTTGGCACGGAATCTGTTGGCCCGTTGCTCTTGCAGCGAACAAAAAACCTCTGAGGCTATGCGGGTTGAATACAAAAAGTATTGGGACTGGATTCCTTAGGCGTATTTCCCTTATTTTGACGGCCTCCGTGGTGCAGTGGTATGCGCGGTGGATTTACAAGACGAGTTCTGGGCTCGATCCCCGGCTGCGTTGAGGTTTTCTGTATTGGTCTAGGTCTGGCTGATGGGAGGTTTCAACGGTGGCTAGTTACCACCCCACCGGCAAAGACGTCCCGCAAACTATTTAGCGTTCCGGTACGATGTCGTTTAGAAACCGAGGTGGTGTGGAGTTTCATTTATCTTCTAAAAAGTTAGCCCGCTTTCATCTTATCATTCATCATCACTTACCATCAGGTGAGATTGTAGTCAAAGGTATTATATAAAGAATTAAAAAAAATATATTCCTGATTAGTGAAGGTAAGGTAAGAAGGTAATGTCATGTCTAACCACATACATCAACGCCGTCTAGAGACATTCTGATATTCTCAATTTCCTCATGATAAGACTATACAACATGACTATGTTTTTGTAAAGCTTATTTATTAAACTATCCTTAACATAACAACGACAGAACATTTCTGTGTAAATAGATTTTTGTTGAAATAAAAACAAAAAGTTAAATCATATAGTAAACATAAGTCTTATTAAGTAATTAGTCTTTCTAAGAAATAAAAAACTAACTTTTACTCATAAAGCGAAATTAACAGGTATTATAGTATTAAGTAAAATCAGTTATGTCCATAATTCTTTATTGCTGTAATCGCCATTGGTGTATGAATAGATTTTAGTTTCAAAATTCAAAATTCATTTATTTCAAGTAGGCTCAGTTTGCAAGCACTTTTGATATGTCAGTTGACTATTTGCAAATATTCTATCACCGTTTCGGAAGACAGGTCCTGCTGAGAAGAAACCGGCAAGAAACATAACAGTTGCTCTTTTAAAAAAAACATACATATTATAATTTACAATTGATGACAACATTACAATTTCTTATAGTAATATTATACTATGTGAAGGTGGAAGCTGATCCAATGGCCTCCAAGCATCTTTATCATTGAGGAACTCATCAATGGTGTAGTAACCCCGACTAAACTTTGTTGCTGTTCCATTATAAATCTTCTATTGCATTATTAATTTCAAAAGCTGTGTACAAAATGAAAAGTTGTAATGGTGAGTATGACAGCCGACGCAAATTAATTGGAAGCTTTTCAGAATAAATGCTAAGGCTCGACAAATAATTATTTTCTTTAATTAAATGTTCGGCGGGTTAAGTTTTCTTGTCTTTGTCTTGGGCGAGCCGAATGACAGCGTGATTTGAAATGTAGGAAAAGTGAACCTTAACCTGTTTTGATTTGCTTTAAGTTTGATTATTAATTTCCTTTACTTAGAAAGCAGTCAAGCTGTCTTTATTTTACACTAAAAAGAAAGAAATGAATAATTCATATCTAAAAGTTACAGACAGTCATTACCTACTACTATCCTTATGACAACATGTTTGTCTGTAACCCTTAAAAAGAAAGGGTGTACAGCTCAGCATATGCCGTGCACTACTTACAAGCATAATACACGGCGCTGATTTTCAGCTGAGACCCGTGTGACGTCACACTAAAATAATATATGATCAAACCACAAGCTTTTAGCAAATGTCTGTTCTGTGGATCAAACGATGTTCCAAGTGAAGTTCGATCATTATTATATGAGTTGCTTCCTTGGAATATATGATATTAAACAATGGTAGTGTCCTTATTTACTTGGTAACTATGCGCACCATTTTTAAAGGAAATTAAAATAAGTAAGTCAAAAATGTACCTCTAAAAAGTCAAAAAAGCCAAGTAGTATTAGTATTACTCGTAATGCCACCTCAGACCTCCATCTTGGATATCTCTCATTATTTAAGAGAAGGTATTGTTACTTGTACAAACTATCCTTTATTATTTGGGAGAGCTTCTGGGAGGGTGGGTGATCATATATTCCAAGGATGCAACTCATATATCTATCACTATCACTTGGAAATTCGTTTGATCATAAATTATATTTCCTTGTTTAAAATAAATGTTTAAAATCTCCAAAAAAATAGATCTATTTCCGTAAAATGATAGCTTCCGGTTGTTAAATGCAGTGCACATATCAAATGCGATCCATTAGCGGATAGATGCATCCTATTTAATGAATTTGCTTTATCGTAATAAGTGCACTCTGCTCTCCGTATCAGCTTGCCTCGCTGTATTTTAGGAATTGCCTTTAGACTTTGGCTTCCTTTAAATATTTGGTTTAGAAACTTATTGATAGGGTAAATCATTTATTTACAAATCATTAAGGGAATAATTAATTATATGATTAAAAAAAATATATAGTAGAATTTATTATCTAATGTAGGATCTGTAGATCTATCAGCTGAAGGCCTATGAAGAGTAGGTTATGTGTCTAGTGTAGGTCGATACTGGTGTGTTCTATGTATTACCCGTCTGCAGGCCACAGCAAATCCGCTTCCACTATGCACTTCAATGAATAATTTTATCGTCCACTACCGCGGCAAAGTTAGTTAGTTATCCAAATTCACACGCCCTTATTGTTTTGCGGGTTCGTGGCCCAAGGTCTCTACGTCCCTACGGCTCAACGGGTTTTTTAAGGGAAAAATTATGTAACTCTCGGTCAGAGAGGCATACTTGTGCCACTTATAACCATTACTCAATGTTTCGAAAGTCCTTGTAAACTAAGTCTAATGAATGAATTTTGATTTCATTATCAGTGTCAGCATTTTCTGCTGCGGCTTCCGGTCTTTATTCTATCTCTCTGATATGACACGGAGCTAATGTGTCAACGAAAGCAGCGTTCCACATTCAGACGCGCTCCATTTTCCAGGAGTCTTATGGGTCTTCTGCCATCATTCGGCCTTATAGCTGACGGCTTGATTGCGGCTTGATGACAGCTGTTATCTACTAATCTCAGTGCGTTTGGAGTTTCTTTTCACTTTCTTTAATAAATATTACAATAATGTCTTTATCGTATACATGTGGTTTTCAATATAGTGTTATCAGGATCCTTTTTAAGCCTATATTGCATTTTATTTCGATTCCGAATATATTTTATAAGTCCAGGGGTAATCCACGGTTTAATATTCCTTTTACTTTTAAATATTCTAGTCATACCTACTTGTATTTGCTTGAATAATTTGGTTTCGTTTTAAAGGGTACATAATATATTAGCAATTATTTTAAATATTAGTCAAATTAAGAGTCATGATACGAGTACTATGAGTATAATCATGATACGTTGGTATCATGACAGGAAATAGACCTTAACAATTGTAAATAATAAAAGATACTGTCATAGTACAATGTCATGATACAGTGAATGACATACGTCATTATTGTGAAAAATGATTTTAAAACCAGTTCCGGTCAATCAGTGGCAGTTGTTCTTCTGCTATCACTCTAATGAAGTATAATGTATCTCTGTTGTATTTATCTAAAATACATTATATTGAAGAATAACATTGAATATTATTTCGAAATCCCTCTGAAATATAACACATAGGAGAATGTGGATGATGAGCGGAAACAGTTCAAGACTCGTGTATTAAACAATAAATCATCCGACTATCGCGAACACACGTTTTGGAGAGCAGTCGATTACAAAGTGCCATAAAGTTTGACTGTCATCAATCAAAATTCGTTCAGCGCGGTACAGCCTCTTGTTTGGATTTCAAAAAGATTTCGATACTTCGTTGGAAATCGAGAGGAATTTTACACTGTGAAACTGAAGTTTGTGTTAATGATTTTAAACTTATTTCGTGGTTGTTCAAAAATGTATTTCTACTCCCATTTTGTTAAGTACTCAATATAAAACTTCAAACTATATCACAAAGCTATTCATTCCTACTTACACTGAAGTTAGTGTTGCCCAAAAATGTATTTCTACCTTTATTTTGTTAAGTACTAAATATAAAACCTCAAACCATATCACAAAGCTGTTCATTACTTACCTACCCATCAGGCGAGATTGTAGTCAAGGGCTAATTTGTAAAGAATAAAAAAAAAACATACGTTTGGTAATGGTTATTATCACACTGGTAAACCGTGCTACGATTTTTTTGACAGGACATTGGCTACATTGCATTGTTTTGTATTCCCTTTGTATCTTTTATCATTCTGGCTTCCTTATAAGATACAAAATCTAGGAGGCTACGCCTATAGCCAATTATATGTATATTATTTCAAAGTATTGTCAATTTTTTCATTTCTTTTGTTATGGTCGTAGAAAAAGTATTGTAAGGCACTGCACGTAATTAGCGAATGTAGCACTTATGTTGTCGATTGTTTGCTAAAATCATTAGTGCTACAATGGCCTTCATTACATTACCTTCTATATTAATAAATAACTATTACCTCCTATGTTCCCTTGTTTTGTATGATTTTATTCTCTATATAAAATTTTAATTCGTTTGTTTCAGGTAATGCACTTGTTGTCTTGTCCAGAAAAGTCTTGTCTGCTTGTAAGTGATATACCATAGGATTCTTAAGTCAACAATTTCTGTTTACAGTCAATCTTAATCAACATTCTGTCATCATTTATTAGTTTGAATGATTCAATGTAACTAACAGAAACTGCGAGAAATTAAAAAAAAAGCGAAAAGTTAAAAAAAAAAAAAATTAGCAAGTAGAAGCGCAAAGAAAAAAAAAACAATGAAAAATCTATACTAATACTAAAAAGCTGAAGCGTTTGTTTGTTTGATTGAACGCGCTAATCTCAGAAATTACTGGTCCGATTGGAAAAATTCTTTCAGTGTTAGATAACCCATTTATCGAGGAAGGCTATAGGCTCTAGTTTATTCCCGTTTTCCTACAGGAACGGGAACCACGCGGGTGAAACCGCGCGAGGTCTACTAATAATAAATAATCTTGCTTTAGTTTTGTAGAATTAGCAAACCCAAGCATCACTTCCTACACTGAAAGGAAATAGCAGTTCGCTCTTTGATAAAGTTTTAATAAATTCTTGGAGTTCTAAACTCATCTGAGGTTATGATGTATACGTACCTTCTTCTACTTTCTGCCTGTTTTAGTTCAACTTTGAAAGGTTTTCATTCGCTTCTGAGTGTGAAGTTGTTTTTCTCGACGTTTTGTAATGTGAAAATAGTATGAAGAATTTTTTGATGGAGTTTCGCCAATATTTTTGTTTTAACATGCAAATTTAATCATGTCTCTGATTCCGGAGGGTGTGGGTTCGAATCCGGCCCGGAGCATGCACATCCAACTTTTCAGTTGTGTGCATTTTAAGAAATTAAATATCACGTTTCTCAAACGGTGAAGGAAAAACATCGTGAGGAAACCTGCACACATGAGAAATTTCTTAATTCTCTACATGTGTGAAGTCTGAAAATCCGCATTGGGCCAGCGTAGTGGACTATTGGCCTCTCATTCTAAGAGGAGACTTGTGCTCAGGTGGGTTGATAATGATGATGAATGATGCAGTTTTCTATAAAAATAAACCCTAATCCATACAAATTTTAAAGTTACACGGTTGCGTAAAAGTTACATAGCTCTACGACTTTAAAGGGAAAGTAGGTCAAATCTATCAAACTTATTTCACTTGGGAAAAGATAAAGAAGGATTTTGGTACGTTTCCTTCGAAATGTTCTAAATTAAATCGGTAGGTACATTAAAAACCGACAGTTATCCCTCATTCGCACGAGAGTTTTTTTAACGGACGTTAAAAAAGCGTTCAAATATAGTATGAATTTAAATAAAGAAGAAGAAGAAATACTTTATTGCACACAAAAAACCAATAAAAAATAAAACATTAAAAAGATAATTTAAACTTATGCTAAGTTTAAGTAAAAAAAATTTGCAAAGGCGGCCTTATTACTATAAGTAATCTCTACCAGGAATCCATTGAAGAGAGAGAGAACTTGCGAAGAAAGAGCGGGAAGGTGCAACAGGTACATTATATGTAATTATATATATAAATAATAAATAATTATATATACGTAAATATGTTATTAAAATTAACTTATGTATTACAGAATATATTACAACTCAAAAAAAAATATATAATATATACTACATAAATAACAATAAAATAAATACCTCGAAACTATATTTCCAAGTATTTATTTCAGTATTTAAAGGTGTATTTCCAACGCCCATAATTGAAAATGCAACACTGCTCGAAAAAAAGCGTCGCGTTTTAAAAACATTATCATGTGAATATATATTTGGGAATGGATTTGTTATATTTGAACGCTTATTCGTCGTCATCAACCCATATTCGGCTCACTGAGCTCGAGTCTCCTCTCAGAATGAGAGGGGTAAGGCCAATAGTCCACCACGCTGGCCCAATGCGGATTGGCAGACTTCACAAACGCAGAGAATTAAGATAATTATCTGGTATGCAGGTTTCCTCACGATGTTTTCCTTCACCGATTGAGACACATGATATTTAATTTGTTAAAACGCTTATTAATACGAATTAATTTCTTAGAACGCTTATTAACGTCCGTTAAAAAACTCTCGTGCGAATGGGGGCTGAGACATACAGCCTCTAATTTGTTTGATTGTAGACTTCGTTTAAACAACGCGTGTTGTCAAAGTAACTCGGAATGAGTTTCACAAACGATCTTTGATATAAATTTTAATTTCATTTAAGACAAAAAGCATCCGATCTATAATTAAACGGCGTCTTTAATTAAATACAGCTTGACATTTCAAAGGAGGCCATGTATAATTATAATCAACCACAAATATCATTAGGGCGACTCGAGATTGCAGGTCGTGCAGAAAAGAGACGGCTGATTGAGATTAGTGTGAAGAATGACAGAGATGGATTTAGGGATCGTCCTAGTTAAGTAACTATTGGGCCATTGTTTGTCGCGACGACAAATGTGTTACTCGGTACGAGAGAAATATACTACTACAAAGTGGATACGTAATAAATGTTCTTCTGCAGTTCTAGTGGCCTATAGAAAGATTAGTTGCCCGTTGCCTTAAAGCCTATGACACTCGCAAATAACGTGGATTTCCGTTCAAATTCAAAATTAATTAATTTCAATTAGGCTTAGTTTACAAGCACTTTTGAAACTTCAAGTTATGTCATGATTAATGGTGGCAATTAAATTTGAAAATTTAAAATTAAAATAAGTAAGAAAAGAGCCCACAACAAACTTAGCCAAGATTTATTTTTTTGTTGTTTACCACCATTTTACAGAGCGCAGTGCAGCATGTGCAGTTCAACACCAAGCTGTTCTATCATATATATAATCATTAACACTATAACACAGATTAAAGAATAATAGGCAGACAGAGCGCACGAAACACCACGTTGTCGTAGCCGCTCCAAATACAAAAATTCAAAAACGAATACATTCTCGAGTCAGTACGACACGAAGCGTCGCATCAGTAATTTTCAATATTATTCAAGAAAAATGGTGTCTTATGTTTTTAAATATTTTAAAAACTGTTCACAAAAACTAAAGAAATAAGATGGAGTATTTTTTATTAATTGACATGAATAATTATAATTGAAAGATTATTTAAACGCAAGCTTAAAGGAAAGTCTTATTAAAGTGCACAGAATAAAGATGATCCAGAATGAGTCAAGCATCGTGATGAAGCCTTTGAAACCCATTAAAAACTAAATGTCACGCGTAACAGATTATTACTGAACGGTTGTTTTTTTTCAAACGTTCAATAATAATCTGTGGACACTGTGGACACTTCCAACTATGCCCACTACAGTAAATCAGCTGTCATCCTCTATTTAAATATTTTGACTTTTGATATTATAGTTAGTTAGTTATTAGTTGTTAGTTAGTATAGCACCTATTACCGTGAAAATACATAAGAACCTTTTTTCTACCCACGAGTAGCTTAACTAATAGGGCCGTAAAAGATCACAAACCCATTTGACGGTTCAACCTTGATGTTATCAGTATTCCTTCAGACATAAACACAAGAGGCGCCGCGATGTTTTCACTGCTTACAGCATTCTCTTGCTTCAGTTCAATAGATTCCCACCGCAAGGGGAACTCGGCGAAAACAACATAATTTATCAGGAGGGTAGAACTGGCAACTCTTCGAGAAAACTCGGGTAATAAAATCCACTGGCGCTCCTTATTCGGGAGCTGGTAGACATTTTTGGGTAGGTATTTGCAAAAAAAATTAGAGGCAAATGCAAAACATGTTCTGTATAGGATCTATACTACCCTAACACAGAAAAGGATATGGCAACCCTTATATCTCGAGAGTGAAGATTTTTTGCAAAATAACTATTTTTGGCACAATCTGAAATTTAATTTTTATACCTATAGATTTCAATTCAAAAATAATAAATAGGACAGATTGTTTAGGCTATGGTTAGGCTTAATTTAAATATGTTTTTTTGTAGAATAATAATAAATAAATAAATAAATAGTCGCTTTTTTGACTGTGCCAAATGCTTGCAAAAAATATTTGAGTGGCTTAAGTTCGCTAAGCTAGCTAAGTTATTTAGTTAGTTTATTTAGCTATTTTCTTCTTTAAATATTAAATTTAAAGGTAAAAAAATATAGAATTTAGTATAGAAGAAGGTATTTCCATTCCAAATTTCAGCCAAATCGCTTCAGTAGTAGCGGCGTTAAAGAGTAACAAACATCCAAACACACATCCAACCACCCATACAAACTTTCGCATTTATAATATTAGTAGGAATTAGTAGGATAGGATTAGTAGAATGTGCAGATATTCGTATCATAATGGTTTTATACAAGGCTGTGGTAAAACTTTTCAGCCTGCCTCAAATACCTACACAAAAATGTCGACCAGCTCTCCATCTATCTCGCGGATTTCATACAAGGAATATGGATATTCGTAGCAGCCAATTCACTTATGCGAAAGGCTCGTAGGAAAGCTTGATGGACCGTAAACCGAGTTGCATATTTCAGTTTCGTATGCTATTATTGAAATAAGTTGGCAAGACGGACTGATTTATCTCGTTTGCCAGAGTTATGTGGCAATTTAACTTCGGATTTTCCCCTCAGAGTTCAACTTAAATTGCCAATCGTGTTGCTGGACTAGATGGACGTACTTGTAATACCACAACTTGACTTCTTTGTTAGATCTATTGTTATATTTTAGAGAAACTAGGATATTTTGTCAAAAATTACAATAGAATCTTATTCTTAAACTAGCGGACGTGACTTCATCCGTGTAAGATTCACATTCACATTTTTAACGCATCCCGCTGTATTTGGATTTTTCATTATAAAAAGTATCAATATATTGTATTTATTTATTTATTTATTTGGTCCACCAGTGACTGTCGCAGCATTTACACAAATACTATCTAAAAAAAAACACAAACACAAGGCTCTGCACAATCAAATGAAGGTAGACACGGCATGCACATTTCCGTAATATTAAAATAAATTGACGATTACATTAAATCAGTTTACATAAGAAAAAAAAATACATTTGTACAATAACCAATTAAATTTATATAAAAATCCCATTAAAATCAGTCCAGCGGTTAAAAAGATTAGCCTGGAAACATGTAATTGAATTGGTTATATTGAACAATATACCTATAGGATACTTTTTATAATGGAAAAATCCAAGACCGATTTTAAATTACCAAAAAATTACAGACAAAAAAGTTTAAAAGTTTGCACGTGTCTTAGTATCGTGTAAATAACTATGATCACTTGAAAACACAGTTGTTTTGAAAAAAAACACGTAGGTACCTACTACATTTTTTAATTGCAGTAAGTACCTAATTGTTTAAGCACATGTCTATCAATGTACGTCCATCGGCTTAACATGAAGATGATAATAATGAATGAAGGTTTAAACTGTCCATATTGGAAAATAGCACCATTTGTATTAAGTCCTAAGCGAAAATTCTCGCTGCTGAATTCAATAAGGGAAATGCACACTAATCTATACTAATATTATAATGCTGAAGGGTTGTATATGAAATAGGAAATATAATTAAGTCAGGTTGATGTAGTAATGAGTGGCTAATATGGTGTTATTATTGGTTTAATTAATATAACTCTGATACTAAAGCTCTCATTTTTAACAGTTATTTGTTTGATTGAACGCGCTAATCTCAGGAACTACTGGTCCGATTTGAAAAATTCTTTTAATGTTAGATAGCCCATTTATCGAGGAAGGCTAATGGCTATATTTTATCCCCGTATTCCTACAGGAACGGGAACCACGCGGGTAAAACCGCGCAGCGTCAGCTAGTACGAATTATAAAATTGTGTAATAATGTTACGTACCTATTTATAAGAGGAAAATTTTTCATGGTACTAGTAGTAGTTTCTTATAAAATTGTACCATTAAATCTATTTTCGATAATGAACACTTTGACTAGAGTTTATTGTCTATTAATCGCCTAATTATCCGATTCCGTTGGGTTATGTTTACACAAAATTCTTCTAACTCATTTATTTTCGTTTAGACTTAATAGATATTATATAGCTTTACGATGGATCGTTAAATGAGATTAATAAGATATTTTCGTAGCGCGGAACGTGTATTAGGTATAGATTGTTCATTTTAAGATGGCGAGAGTGGTAGATCTAGTACGGGTATGAAGTTTTTTATCATTTTCTGGTCACAGATTAATCAATAATATACAGATGGAGCGTACAGAATACGATCGTGTCGTAGCCGCTCCAAATACGAAATTCAAGAAGTAATACATTCTCGAGTCAGTACGACACGAACCGTCGCATCATTAATTATTATCAAAATTATTCAACAAAAATTATGTCTTAAAATGTTTTTAAATATTTTAAAAACTGGTTACAAAACTAAAGAAATAAGCTGGAGTATTTTTTTATTGGTAATTATTGATTACTATATTAATTTACGTAATTGTTCTTAGTGTTAAATTTTGAAATACAATTATGAAAAAGTTTGTATATGACGCGTGACGTTTGCTTTTTTTAATGGGTTTCACCGGCTTCAGTACATTGCTTGTAAATACTCACTCTGGTACTGTGTTCTGGTAAAACGTATTACGAATAATATCGTAATTCATTGAAGGGTAGTGGCCAACTCGCTAATCCTATCACACTAATATTATAAACTCGAAGTTTGTATGTTTGTTTGGATATTTGTTACTGTAACACCACAACTACTGAACCGATTTGGCTGAAATTTTGAATGGAAACAGATTTTACTCTGGACTAACACATAGGCTTTCCATCATCCCGAAAACATCCATGGTTCCCAAGGGATTTGTGAAAAACTAAATTTCAGGCGGACGAAGTCGTTGGCATCCGCTAGTAGGTACTTACACAATAATAATGAGGAGATTCTAAAATTGTAATCTTATGAGGTAGCGACATACATTTATGACGTATCCCGATATAATAGTATACTTATTCGGCTTGGTCGTATATCCATCAACAGTTTTATATGAACTCTGATATATTTCAAGGTGAGACTCGGAATCTTGAAGATTCGGACTCCTACGTCATACAAACGTGTACTCTAGATTATTTTAGGGTTTTATAATGTGTAAACAAAACACTTATGGCTTTATTTGTTTAACTAGCTGCCAGCGCGCGGTTTCACCCTCGTGGTTCACGTTCCCGTAGGAATATGGGGATAATATATAGCCTTAAGCCTTCCTCGATAAATAGGCTATCCAACACTGAACGAATTTTTCAAATCGGACCAGTAGTTCCTGAGATTAGCGCGATCAATCAAACAAACAAACAAACTCTTCAGCTTTATAATATTAGTATAGATATAGATAAGAAAGGCCTTTTCCTCAGAAACAGTTTGAGTAAAGAAATTTAGCGTGTGTCTTTTTAGAGAGGGAGCACAAAAAAACCTTGAAATTAGTGTTTTTTAATCTTCTATGTAAGTAAGACTGAGTGTTATTTAAGTTTGATTTCTAAACTAATAGACCGATTATAATGCACACAATTTTTGTTGGAAAGCTGACATGACCAATGTGAATCCTACTAATATTATAAACGCGAAAGTTTGTATGGATGTATGTTTGTTACTCTTTAACGCCGCTACTACTGAAGCGATTTGGCTGAAATTTGGAATGGAAATAGACTTTACTCTGGATTAACACATAGGCTACTTTGTATCCTGAAAAAAATCCATGAATTCTCGAGATTTGTGAAAACCTGATGATTTTGATGGTATGAATGTTTGTTACTTTTTCACGCCTCGGCTACGGAACCGAATGACCTGAAATTTGAAGTAGAGATAGATTATAGTCTGGATTAACAAATAGGCTACTTTTTATCCCGAAAAAATCCATGGTTCCCGAGGGATTCCTGAAAACAAAATTCCACGCGAACGAAGTCGCGGGCGTCCGCTAGTCTTAGATATTTATTCATTTTTAACCCCCGAAGCACAAAGAGGGGTGTTATAAGTTAGAGTCTCTGTCTGTCTATCAGTCTGTTTGTGATTGTAATTTAGCTTATTTCGTATCAAGAGTGACTTATGTGCGAGTGTTCTTAGACAAGATTGATGAAAATCGGTTGAGCCGTTTAAAAGTTGTGGGGGTTAAAGTGGGGAAGAATAACCGAATGTCTGCAAATATACTCAAGTGGGGACTCAAATGAAAGCGCATTGAAAGAGAATATTGATGACTTGATCGAGAGAGTAATCAATAATTTCTTGAACTTCAGGGGTATTTTAAAATTTTCAATTTAATGTTATAGGTGTTTAAAAATTTTTAATTCAATGTTATTTATTGTATATTTGTTAATAGATAAGATACGATGAAGGCCTCATAAGCCTATCCGAGGTTATTACCAGTTTTTCTAGATGGAAAAATACCGAAATAAAAGTATCCAAGTCTATAGTATTATATATATTTTCAATATATGAATCAAGTATATACAGTATATAATATAGCCTATGTGATTGTGTGTGACAAATGATGTCCACTAAAAGTTTTATTGGCAAACTTCGGGGATCATGAAACTTCTTGCGGTTTGTCGTGTGGCTATCTTGGAACAAAAAATGTTTTGATGTCCATTTGTCAAAATATAACGGTCGCTTTGAAATTGTTTTAATAAGTTTTTATTTCACGTGGCCTTTACGTATGTTAGGTTAAACTTGGAAGTTAATAAAATCTTTATTTGCCGACGCTGAAGCCGAGGTTTCTCCCAAGTAGTTCCGTGGAAATACAGGAAAAAAATATAGTCTATGTCACTCATAAACAATGTGGCTTTCTATTGGTAAAATAATCATTAACATCTGTCAGCAATCCCTACGTAAAAATGAATCTTTTTTTTAATGGTAATGATGTAATCTTTATCACTCTAAGCCCGCCAACCTGTATTGGAGCAGCGTGGTGGGTTTAAGCTCCATATTTTTCTACCCTATAAGGAGGTCGACCGCTTCTAGAGTTGTAGGTCGCCGCTAAAATAGGCTAACAGCAATAACTAGGTACAAAATTATGACCATTCCTGAGCCGTAATAGCCCAGTGGACCTCTGACTCCGTTTCCGGAGAGCGTGGGTTCAAATCCGGTCCGGGGCATGCACCTCCAATTTTCAGTTATGTTTTAAGAAATTAAATATCACGTGTCTAAAACGATGAAATAAAAACATCGTGAGGAAACCTGCATACATGAGAATTTTCTTAATTCTCTACGTGTAGGAAGTCTGCCAATCCGCATTAGGCCAGCGTGGTGGACTATCGGCCTAACCCCTCTCATTCTGAGAGGAGACTTGTGCTCATCAGTGAGTCGAATATGGGTTGATGACGACGACCATTCCTGACAATAATCAAAGTCGTTTCGGTTTCAGGCTTAACTTGTCGCGTAACGTAAGGACAGCCATTATACGGCGAACGTGGAGGCGATCGGGCAATTATGGACGGCTTAGGAAGTTATGATCCGGGAGACACGGACTTATCTGTAAGGGAGGGACCACACCTGACTTAAAGTTAGTCGCTGACTGAGACGTCACATAATTTACTGATTTATAGTAGATACTTTAACCGCAGAGAAAGAAGGGACGGGCGGCAGATGATATAAATTACATCTAACGTTGGAAGAAAGTCGAAACTGTCGATGATGATAGCTGTGGAATAGTAAATTAATAGTTATACAACGTATCAGTTACAATGTACTACAAATTTATGGCACATTATCTCGTTTCGACGCTCAGAAATTTTTATTACCTGGTAATTCGCTACCAGAGTCAAAAATTTTCGTAAATAAAAAAGTTGATCGTCTCATCGAGATGAAGCCACTCACGAAAAAATCGAAAATCGAAAACGAGTAATCAGTTGTTAAAAAAGTTCTACGGATCCTGGACTGTAAACTTAGACTTAGTACCAGTTGAAAGTAATTAAAAAATCTACTCAAGCAAGCTTGACTGTAATGCATGGTATGGTATAGTCAGAATGCAGTCTACAACATACTCGCGGGTTAAGTTATGATGGGTAGAATGTGAAAATCAACTTACCTTAACAACATGCGACTAAGTTTACGTTAAGTGTGGTCGCCCCCTTAGCTTTGATTTGTTTATTTGCGGGCACATTTGAAGAGGCCGCATTAATTTCCCAGATTTCGTCCGTATCAAAACTAATTAGGGGTAGGCATTTCGCTCGTTCCGCTATTCAGCTGGGCGAATTTATTTGATGGTTACTTATCCAATAATAAATTTAATTAACGTGCTCGTTGAAATAGGAGTTCGGTATTCCTTTTCTATACTGAATATTATGAAGAGGTAAAGTTTGTGTGTTGTTGGAGGAATGTCTGAATCCACTGTCTTGTAATGTTTGGATCTACTGAACTGATATCGCAAATTCTTTTAACACTAGAAAGCTACGTTATTTGTGAGTATCATTGACTATTTTATACACGACTGAGACCGCGGAGTGTAGGCTAGTATTAACTACAGATCTTCCCAATATAAGTCCCTACCCGAGCACTGCTTGTAAAATTACGTGTGTTTTAATTTTTTTTCATAAAATAAACTTTCTTAAAATTCCTTTACGCATTATTGATGCAACAAAGAACAAACATACACACTCACACACACAGTAACAAACAAACTTTCGCCTTTATAATATTAGTCTTTTTCATTCCCGCTTCAGTAGTCGCAGCGTAAAGGAGGAAGAAACATACATACTTACACACAAATTTTCGGCTTTATGATAGTGTGATGAATCACGAGTTTCGTGGTAAGCCAACCATTGGGGCAGCGTGATGGGTCTAAGCTCCATATCTCCTCTCCTATAAGGAGCCTCGGCCAGGGCCCTGACGTGGTGTCTTGTGTGAAATGTTTAGTAAAATTATTCGTATTCTAACTAGCTGTTGCCACTGACTTTGTCCAAAGGGAACTGGCATTTTTTTTTCAGAGCCGTGATAGCCCAGTGGACCTTTCCTCCGATTCCGAAGGGTGTGGGTTCCATCATCCGGGGCATGCACATCTATCTTTTCAGTTATGTGCATTAAAAAAATATCACGTGTCTCAAACGGTGAAGAAATAACATCTTGAGGAAATCTGCATATCAGAGAATTTTCTTCATTCCCTGCGTGTGTGAAGTCGCCCAATTCACATTGGGCTAGCGTGGTGGACTATTGGCCTAACCCCTCTCATTCTAAGTCGAGGGTTGAGCTCAGCAGTGAGCCGAATATGGGTTGTTATTGATACCTTTCTTTATTATACAAGCTTATGCGTTGTTCTGACCTATTTTAGAAATTCGTTTACTACTTTGGGAAAATTTTGTGAAGAGATTGAAAAAAATTACAAAAATAGTTTTGTCTTCTCATAGCCCCCTTTACATTTTCATTCATTCACTGTTTAAAGTCATTCAGTGACTACTTTTTAAGCATTGGATTTCCTGAATCACTTTCCAATTGAATTAAAAAGTAAAAAAGGTTTAAACATAAATGCTACAGTCAAGTGAATAAGCATATAAGAAAATGATAAAAGTTGATCAAATTTAAGATCCAACGATCCTCTCTATAAGATGTCGGTAAAAGTTTTATATAAGGAAATAAGAGTGGAAACTTCTTGAATACCTCCTTTGGAAAAAAGTCTTGAACACCTGCCAGCGAAATTGACTAACCGACGGCTAACCGGAAATGAGATTTTGTCGCTATTGAATTTTGGGCGGCATTCGGAATTACCTACGTAAGATGAATGAGTACCTTCGAATGAACTGAGAGCAAGTAATATATAAAAGTACTGTAATGGTTTGAATATATCTACACTAATATTATAAAGCTGAGGAGTTTGTTTGTTTGAACTCGCTAATCTAAGGAACTACTGGTCTGATTTGAAAAATTCTTTCACCGTTAGATAGCCCATTTATTGAGGAAGGCTGTAATTAATGTACTGTCCCTGTATTTTTACGGGAACGGTAGCCACGCGGGTGAAACCGCAAAGGGTCAGCTAGTTAATTATATTATTATAAGTATAATACAGGTAAGTTTGGCACTTAAAGAGTTTGGATCATGGTTTTTGGAGTATTTTTTGGGACGTATAAAATACCGACATTCAATAGTATACACCATGCTCGTGGCCGCGTCTATAAGCCACCGCGACATTTATGTGTCCAATGAAGGGAATCAATGATCTATATTAAAAATGAGCTCAAGCAAACTCACACGCGAATTATAAATAAAATAAATGATGTAAAAATTTAAACATCCTGTTTCATTGTTTCGTCATTATAAAATCAATGGACTTTGACCTAGTTTCAGAAATTTAGTTGTTTAACTCTAACTCACTAAAAAGCCCAATATTTTTAAATTTTCCTCGTGATAATTTGATGTGAGAAATCATATCTTTAGTTCGCCATATTTATATCAGCATTTGGTTAAACACCGTTAAAGACTAAAATGATAGACACAGACGTTGTCTCTGTTAAGGTTTAGGTTAGGTAGCAGTGGTGCATCGCGGTGTCGCCCGCGTTGTTCCTGTTCCCATAGGAATACTGTTATAAAATATAGCCAATACTACTCGCTAGTGATGTAGCTTTCCATTGGTAAAATATTACTTAGAATCAGTCAAGTACTTTCAAAATGTTAATTCGGGTTGCACAAGCATTACTTTTATTAATATCGATAATTGTAAAATCAATCGGTCCAGTAGTTTCAATGCCTATTCAATCCTAAAAAACCAACAATATAATCTGTCCCCTTTTAAATCCTCTAATTGATATCGGTCGGGACTAGTATGTAAATAGATTATGGGTAGTTTATTGTATAAGAATTAGTACTTCAAATATATACATGGAAACAGATGTCGTTAAAAAAATACAACATCTGTAAAATTTGGTACACCTCTTAATTTGGCGGAAATTTACAAATTATTGACGGTAATCTTCTACAACATTGTCTGGTTGGGTAATTAAAAAAAAATAAAAAAACCGCCTTCAGTACTCCCATTGGCCTTTGTCCAAATGAATTTGTTAACTAATTACGCATTACAACAAAGTGGTGTTATTTCACAATCCTCGCATCGGGTTGATTAACCGATACAGGTCTTAGTAACCTGTGTTGCTCATAGCTTCGCATTCGTTCTGGCTCGCCGCCAAATACGATAGTGAGTTGGGAGTAGAGCCACCATTACGGGCTTCAAAATGGAAGTCCCAATTTGAATTTTTAAAATATAACCCTAATTTAATCAAGGCTAATGGTCAAATTGTATGAATTGGTTCGGAAAATCTGGTTATGAACTCAATTGAGAAATATTCGACTGCGCCAGAAATGACTTATATAGGCTAGGACATATATGGCCTGCAAAGCAAGGCCTAACTTAATTCCCATTCTAAAAATAGACTTATAATAAACTACTGTACTTTATTTTCAGAAGAGCGAGTATCAGCCAGATTTTTGATTTTAGAAAAACTGACAGTAAATTGTTAGCCCATGTTTCTATCATACGGTAAAGAGTTCGGATCATTGGTAGACAGCATATTTAAAATGTCCATAATCAAACGTCCAAGTCTATAAAATGTAATTTTTTTATTTTGTTTCATCACGTTGTCCCATGGGAACTGGGAACCATATGCTAGAGACACTTCACACACATCTTTAAGGACTTTCAGCTTTCTTCCCGGCCCAAGGTGCGTTTAGAACCCTCGTAAATTTACTATTCGACTAAGTATAATTTCCACCATTAAATTTAATTATGACATAACTTGCCGTTTCAAAAGTGCTTGTGAACTAAGCCTGATTGAAATAAATGAATTTTGAATTTGAATTTATAAAATGACGAAGATCAGCCATACCTTTGCCATCTTAGACCATATCTGTCCGTAAGTCTATAGGGATCTATAGTATGACAGTTCGAATTCGTTAAACTTATGTACGTAACTTGATAGCCTAGTGGATATGACCTCTGCTTCTGATTTCAGGGGGTGTGGGTTCGAATTCGATCCGGGGCATGCACCTCCAACTTTTCAGTTGTGTGCATTTTAAGAAATAAAATATCACGTGTCTCAATCTGTGAAGGAAAACATCGTGAGGAAACCTGCATACCAGAGAATTTCTTAATTCTCTGCGTGTGTGAAGTCTGCCAATCCGCATTGGGCCAGCGTGGTGGACTATTGGCCTAAGCCCCTCTCATTCTGAGAGGAGACTCGAGCTCAGCAGTTAGCCGTATATGGGTTGATAACGAACGATGTACGTAACTTAAACGTATTGACGAAATTCAAGCACACATAACTGAAATATTAAATGAAAAAACAGGACAGTCTCCCCCAAGTTGACTTTATATAGTCACCCTAGTCGGAACACAATACAACCGCCCACAGGGCAGCAAATAAATGATCTCGGTGTCCCTATACTACGCCAATGTGATATTGTTTTAACGCTTCAAGGCTTAATGGTATATTTTTAAGCCAACGAGCTTACGGAACTGTATATGTACTGATGCGTAATAGCCCTTCATAAAAAATACTATAGAAATTTTCCTATTAACTGATACAACTGTTGATCTATTCAACCAATATTATTATCATTAATCAGGATTTAAGAAAATTTGTGTTTTTAATCACCCTATGTTATTTATAGGTAATTTTATTCATGCTTGAGACAGAATTACACTCTACTAACACATGATTTCTTCTCTCGTAATACTTACTCTTGAATACCCTATGATATGTCCAATTGTATTCAAATTTGAAGCACTAGAAAAGACCTACTTGTTTATCATCAGTGACATAATAGGGTACCATGGAGCTGGTTTTATAATGGAGTCAAAAGGTCAACTTATGAACTCTTAAATTAAATGAGAACCTCAAAAATGATCACATATAGCTTTGACAGTGAAACACAGTCCTCATCATCATCATTATCTTAATTAGCGGATGGACGTCCACTGCTGGACAAAGGCCTCTTGTAAGACCTTCTAAACATCATGATATTGAGCCACCTGCATCCAACGTCTCGTTGCAGCTCGTTTGATATCGTCATTTGTGAAGTATTGTAGTAGATATAGCGCAAAACGAAAACAATGATTACCTAGCGACTGTAATTACTCTGACTGATGTATGGACTATTCTACAGTTTATAATTAAAGGAGTAATTTAGCCGTAGCAGAGATTGAGCTATTGGCGTAGTAAACATCCATTTCCTCTTCTTAACCTCTTATGCTAAAGGGGTGTGTTATTGGTTTACCATTTGTAAGAGTGTGCATATCTGAGGGATAGCGGGAGGGCGATTGTGTGACGTCTTAAAATTGCTTCTGTAGTTTGAGATAATTCAAAAATTAATTCGATCAGGGATCAGATAGTTTCAAACTATAGCTATATATTATTGATCTATCACTTCCATCCAAAATTTAATTACACCGCTGGATAGTTAAAGATTCAAAGATGTCATTACATTAAATTAGAGGAATAAAAATCGTGTTACAGGGTGATGATAATGATGATGATGATGATGATGATGATGATGATGATGATGATGATGATGATGATGATGATGATGATGATGATAATGATAATGACGAAGTTAAAGGAGTCAGGGAGAGCGACAGAGAGAAGGTGAGAATGAGAAACAAAACAAAAATTCAAAAATATAGACTGCTAAAATCATAACACTTTACTTTCTTTTGTAATATACATAATCTTGTAATCTTATTAGCTAGTGAACTTGTATACTAGTCCTAGTCTTGCTAGTAATTTCCGTTCTGGATTAAAGGCCAACAATTATCTTTCTCGCCATGGGATTGAAGGCTTATGTGTGCCCGGTTATCGGTATAGCACTTACGTTCAAAGATGATCTCGAGACACGAATATAAATTGCCAGGGAATTATAGTATAAATGCTGGTCACGATCTTTAAGTAGCCATTTGCAATAGTAACACATCAATATTTCCACTAATGATGTTAGAAGAAATAGAGGTATATAGGTAACATAAACCAATATTCTTTGTGTGCCAGTTGTAAATGTTTACAACTGGCACACAAAGAATATTTCAGCGGCGTTGTCAACGGTGCGATCAGCGATGACAGTGCTGGAACTGAGTTCAAGCACTCAGGTTTGCTAATTAGCATAGTTTTAACGTTCCACTTGCGGTCCGCGTATAACCTATCTGCCTCTTTTTACAAGCTTTATATTAGCTTCACTTGTAACTATGTATGTAAGAAAATCTTGGAATCTTAATTTGAGCCACTTCCCGGTCTTTGATTAGGATGAAATTTTGCACACGCTCTGGTGACAATACATGACTAGCTAAGAAACGTCATTACAAATCCAATATGGCGGCCTCCCCAAGATGGCGGACTGGCTTTGAAATCTATCCGCATGATATGAATATCAAATGAAAGGGTTTGCTGTCAGGAATATGAAAAAAATAATCACGTGACTTCAATCCAATATTTGTAATAGTTAGTGCGTGCTAAAAGAGTATTTTTTTTAACTATTTAAAGTTATTTCTTTTAACATATTTGATTTCTACTATGTTAAATTAATCATCGCAATATTAAATCTTATGTTTGTTAGTAATTCTCGTTTGAAACTTCTACTTGTATAATACTCGTACACTTTTACTTTTATTGTTATGGATACTGTATAGGTAAACCAATAACTCTAGGTTGTGTGAAAGTTGGGAGTGAACCAAAATAATGTCGATGCCTATTCGAAAGTATTCAAGCTAGTAAGCGAGATTTGGTGAAATTGCAGGATTCAGCTACTTAAATAGTTACAGAAAAATATCCGTTCCTGAAAACAAGAGACCGTATTTTTGTACAAAGTCACTTTGTAATATTTCTTTGTTATGAAACAATTTTTCTACTATGTCATTGTTATCCGGTTAAGCAGTTATGACCAACGTTATTCGATAAAATAAAAGTCACGCTTTTGTAATAGGATTATTGTTTTTTTCAAGTTTTTCCTCAATAACATTAGTAGCATCTCATGGCGTAGCATTCAGAAAAAAAATAATGTTGCATATTTTTGTACTCTGTGACCAAAGATTTTCTACTATTTACGGTACTTGCCTAGAAAATCATCGCAAAAAGTGATTCGATTCTAGTTACTTCAATTACACATGCAAAATTTAGCGTTCATTTTCAGCATATATTCATGTACGTATATATAGTTTTTTACACTTCCAGAACACACACTCGACATTGTAGACAATATTTAGGTATAATTAGTTTAAACAACTTTCGTTGTTTACAATGCGACAGTGAAATTAAGACATTTATTATTAAGATTATATACGTGCCCTCCCAGTGGATATGACCTCTGCCTCCGATTCCGGAGGGTGATGGGTTGGAATCCGGTTTAGGGCATGCACCTCCAACTTTTCAGTTGTGTGCATTTTAAGAAATTAAATATCACGTGTCTCAAACGGTGAAGGAAAACATCGTGAGGAAACTTGCATACCAGAGAATTATCTTGATTCTCTGCGTGTGTGAAGTCTGCCAATCCGCATTGGGCCAGCGTGGTGGACTATTGGCCTAACCCCTCTCATTCTGAGAGGAGACTCGAGCTCAGCAGTGAGCCGAATATGGGTTGATAACGACGACCTCAACTTGTACATGTACCAAACGCTGAGTAGAGTAGCACCAAGGCATCATCCCTGCTATGAATGACAAAACTTTTAAAAGCATTGAGCTGCAAAAGTCAAGTACACAACTTTAGTTTTAGAAGATTTCCCTGTTAGAATCATCTCATTGTCTAAAATTATTATTTGTGTTACTTAAATTCGTATTTGTATAACTAAAAGTAGTATTTACTACTAAAATTTTTTTGGCTGGTGGGAGGCTTCGGCCGTGGCTAGTTACCACTCTACCGACAAAGACGTACCGCCAAGCGATTTAGCGTTCCGGTACGATGCCGTGTAGAAACCGAAAGGCGTGTGGATTGTCTTCCTGCTCCTAACAAGTTAGCCCGCTACCATCTTAGATTACATCACTTACAATCAGGTGAGATTGTGGTCAAGGGCTAACTTGTAAAGAATAAAAAAAAAAAAGTGTCACAAAATTGATCGAACCATATTGTTGTAAATGGAATGTTTTATCTTTGTAATAAAGTTTACTGTTGAAGTAAGTACTGAAACATGTAGCGCCATCGTTCCACCATACAATGTTTGATGTTGACAATGTTATTCGCGATAAAACTAACCCGGCATCTGTTCAGATTTTCCATCAGTTTATTACCCATCGGTTATGGCTCCAGTGAGTTATGATTGTTTGCGGAACGCAATATTGACATTGTTTATTTCGTGCGTTGCGAGAACGAACGAAATGTATCTACTTGTTGTTTTTTCAACTTTGATGAGGTATTTCAGTGTTCGAATCACTCTCATCATCATTATTATCAGTCTGTTTTAAATTTAACGATCTATTACAGGGCCTCCCTTTTTATAGGACAATGAATTTTAGTCTCGCAACCCTGGTCTACAGCTAGTTGGAAGGTGGACAGGGTTATGTTTGATTCTATAACGATCTCAATCGTGTTAGCAATTTCAAATATTGGTTTTATGTATTGTCACGATGGAGCCGTGATAGCCCAATGGATATGACCTCTGCCTCCGATTCCGGAGGGTGTGGGTTCGAATCCGGTCCGGGGCATGTACCTCCAACTTTTCAGTTGAGTGCATTTTAACAAATTAAATATCACGTGTTTCAAACGGTGAAGGAAAACATCGTGAGGAAACCTGCACACCAGAGAATTTCTTAATTCTCTGCGTGTGTAAAGTCTGCAAATCCGCATTGGGCCAGCGTGGTGGACTATTGGCCTAACCTCTCTCATTCTGAGAGGAGACTCGAGCTCAGCAGTGAGCCGTATATGGGTTGGTAACGACGATTGTCACGATACTATGTCATATGTTGGTAACTTGATGTATCATGACAAGAAACAGATTTTAACAACTGTAAATAATAAAAGATATCGTTATGGTACAATCACAGAATACAGAAAACACCACAAACCACGTTCAGCCGTCTTTATAAAGCATTGTGTCCAAAAATTGTACCTATATAGCACGCATACATAAAGTGACCAATCGCTTGTTCGTGAAATTATACCAAAAAAGAGTAATATCAATGACTACATTCCTATGCGCGATCATACGTTCTGGAGTTTTGTATATTCTGAGGGTATAATGATAAATAATACAGTGAATGACGTATCATGATTGGTACTAGGTTTAAAATTGGATTACAGTTGGCTTTAAGTTCTCGGTTCTTCGTCCTCGCGGCAATCTAAAGGCGGAAAGAGGAGGTTATCAATCCGTCGGATTTTTTTTTTAAATTCTGGTCCACGTCTGGTTTGCGGCAGGCAACAACCGTGGCTACCCTATTGGCAAACCACCTGGTACTACTAGTATTAGATAAATTACAGCCAATTCACGGGTATCATGACCAAGTGAAACTCAAGGAATGGGAATAGCCTCACGGGGAATAAGGAATTGTACCTCAATAATGTTGCGGACAAGTTAAAAATAATCCCTAGGGGCGAAACATACTCATATACTGGAGATCGCCACTCGCTCGACATTTCCGTGACAAGTTTCCAAGAATTTTCTAACTTCACTGCTATTTGATGCATTGCTGATTTTCAGTCGCCAGTTACATTAGAACAAGGGCATGTGTTAGTCTGACATACTTTATTTGTGAAGGCTGATGTATCAGTCCATGCACCATAGATGAGTACGGTAGGCAATTATGGTGTTAGGAAAATGGTGGATTTGGAAGGTAGCAGGAGTTTAAGAATGTATTTTTTGAATTCTTGTGGGATACCATGAGGAATCAATTGTCCAGTCAACAGACCCTTAGCTTTGTGACAGCCCTTCGCTAGAAATCCTTAAAGTTTACTCTTTAATAGTGTTTTTCGAAGGGTTGCCGCAGAGGACTTTTTTATTTTTTTCGCAAAAAAAACGTAACGCTGTCATTCGTTCATCGAGTTTTACTACTATAAGTATATGAAATATGCTATATATTTGAAAAATCGATTCTTAAGGATTAAACTTAACCGTTTAAGTATTTTTGGAGTTTAAGTATTTTTAGAGTTTATTTAGGACTTGTATTTGTATTTATTTATTGTACAAAAGTTACAGTTAATAAGATGTACCTTAAGCTAAATCTTTACTAATAATAATAAAGATTAATGTTTACATGTACAAATTACATATTCAAATTATATTTAATCAGTAAAGTAGCTAAATAGGTCTGGACCCAAGATACCTTCCACGGCCCACGCCGTCCATTAATGGCTACCCCACTATAGCAGTAGCATAAAACAAACTGTCAGCCTTCATAAAATGAAGTTCATCTAGCTGTTGCAGGCCGAGTCCACATTACAGTGACACAGTACTATATTTCACTCACTGCGTTTCGAATGCGATCGCATAATATTTTATTTTCAATGCGTACTCATGTTTATTTGTAGACAGACGAATGTGTGTGACTGCGCGCCGGATATTTGGAACAATCTGTGACATGATTCTATTTGTTCTATCTGCGCGGATGACGTACTGTTTTAACCGGCATTTCCTTGAAAAATATGTTTGGATTTAGCATCAGTAGTTGTTTAATAATCACTGTTATCCATACTAATGTTATGATTGTGAAAGTCTGTCTGTCTGTTATATTTTCACGACTGAAACGATTTTCATGAATCACACTAATATTATAGAGGCGAAAGTTTGTGTGTAAGTGTGTGTGTAAATATGTTTGTTCCTCTTTTACGCTGCGGCTACTGAAGCGATTTGGCTGAAATTTGGAATGGAAATAGATTTTAATCTGGATTAACAAATAGGCTACTTTTCATCCCGGAAAAATCCATGGTTCCCGCGGGATTTGTGAAAAACTGTCTGTTTGTGAAAATAAGTCGCGGGCGTTCGCTAGTTTATGTATAAAAACTAGCCGAAGCCCCTCTGTAATACCCACGTGATTATAAGAATAGGGGGATAAAATGTAGCCTATGATACTCATAAATAACATGGCTTTCTAGTGGTGAAATAATTTTAGAAAACGCTTCAGTAGATCTGGAAGTTACCACTTACATTATCACAAACTTGACCTCTTTACAAGTACAAATAACTGTGTTAAAATAATAGGTATATATTCCAAGTCCACTTGAAAATGAGAACGGCAAATAAAAATAAACATTGCAAGTTAAAAATGTTAGTTCCTTCTCTCTTAATTCGTATACCCAGTTAAGGTCGAGAGATTAATTAGAAAGAGGAAAAAAGAGTGGATCCCAACAATAAAGTTTCACTGAAAATAAAAATCAGCCATCAGATTTAAGTTACCTATTACGCCGAACTCTTGGACATTTAATTAAACGTTAAGCCTTTAGGTAGAAAGGATTTTTTGCTCATTAATGGAGATCAGATTTTTCTACACCGGTAAGCAAGGTGTTTGTTATGTTGAAAAATATTTAAACGCGTTGTTATGGACCGAAAGTTTGCGATAGCTACGCCACACCTCTTTTATTAATTAAATAATTAATTAATTTGTTTATCTAGTCTCTAGCATAACGGTACCATAAAACTACCGGTCTAGAGACAGGAGACATGATTCCTCATGATATCCTTTAGAAAGTGTAGTGTTCGTGTATATATACACCGGTAGTGGGGTAGTGTTCGTGTATATATACACCGGTAGTGGGCGAGAGCGGCCAGTCTATGGCTGGCATCGAGAGGAGGCGGACGTGTGCAGCTGGCCATTATAGTGTAGTGGTGAGACGGTGACTTACTGCTATTACGGTAAGGACAAGGGACCTTACAGAAAGTCTATATAAATTAATATGGATCTTCGAAATGTATGTACCTACGCCCATAACTTGCAAACGACAGCGCCTAATTTAATGATTCTTCGTTTGACCTTACCTTACCTTATCAGCCGATAGACGTCCACTGCTGGATATAGGCCTCTTGCATGGACCTCCAAGCACAACGATCTCGAGCTGGCAGCATTCTTGGTTTTATGTATTCGTTATTGTTAGGGCAAGGTGTATTTAGCGTTATTGTTGTGTAATATAAAAAAAGAAGTCTAAAAACTTTTTTTATACTCCCATATAAACAATTCATAATAATACTTAAAATAGGGGTAAGGTAGAGTAGGGTTTTGGAACAGGTACGGTAGGGGTAGGGAAGAGGTAGGGTAGGCGTAGGTTGGGAGTAGGGTAGGGTAGGAGTATGTACCTAACCAACCAGGTATGTATGTATGTAACCAGGGGTAGGGAAAAGGTACGGTAGTGGTAGGGAAAAAGTGCACATAAGCCAAAGCGAAGCGAATTTACAATAAATATCTCAAAACCTGCTACCTTTCAAAGCCGGCCCTTACTCAATAATTGGTTACCGTACCTACCTATGGTAGGAGCATAGGCTGACAAAGTTCAGTCTTCCTAAAGTTAGATGTGGCCATCGCAGACTGTGTCTAGCAAGGTGCTTGTTACAGTTGAAAAATTTAAACGCGTTCATCTCGAATGAGCGGTTGTGAAAGAAATGAAAAAAGAATCACCCAAAAATTGGAAAGTTCTCAAAGGATTAGGGATTGTAATTTTCGTTCGGTGAACGTAACAGGGGGCGTTAGAATTGAGATTCGGCTCGTGCTTGGCCGAGCGGAAACACTGAGATGTATTTAAATTAATTTTCACGTAAAGCTCTGAGATGTCACTAATCAGGATCGTTGTTAGCGAGAATACAATGATCGTATCTGTAATTATATAAATGTATACGTAGGGTATCTAATTAAAGATACAATTAAAATATTCCCTTGAATATTTCAACAAGAATTAAAATGGTTAAATAAATCCTACTAACATTATAAACGCGAAAGTTTGTATGGATGTTTGGATGTTTGTTACTCTTTAACGCCGTTACTAATGAAGCGATTTGGCTGAAATTTGGAATGGAAATAGATTTTATTCTGGATTAGCACATAGGCTACTTTATCCCGAAAAAATCCATGGCTTCCCGAGATTTGCGAAAACTGATGATTTTGATGATATGAATGTTTGTTAACTCTTTCACGCCTCGACTACTGAACCGAATTAGCTGAAATTTGGTATTGAAATATATTATAGCTTGGATTAACACATAGGCTACTTTTTATCCCGGATAAATCCATGGTTCCCGAGGGCTTTGTGAAAAACTAAATTCCACACGGACGAAGTCGCGGGCGTGCGCTAGTAAGGAAATAATTTAAAGAAAATAATAGACATTGTTTGTCTATTTCGTGGGCTCGTTATTTGTAGTATTTCTATTTTTACAGGTTTTAAGGTTTTATAGAGAATACCAGACATGATTTCGCCTGCGGCTAAAATTTGTTTCTTTCCTTTGTTTGTAAAATTACTTTGAAAAGGTATTTCGTTCGTATCGTTTTTTCTGGATAAAACTTTGGATTGGTAATGATTCTGGTTTTACAAATATTAAAGACTAGCTGACGCCGCGCGGTTTTACCCGCGTGGTTTCCGTTCCCGTAGGAATATGGGGATAATATATGACCTATAGCCTTCCTCGATAAATGGGCTATCTAACACTGAAAGAGTTTTTCATATCCCCCCCCCCCCCAATAATTTTGTTACAGGGCCCTTCCAAGGCCTTCCAAGGCTCTGTTTCCTAAATTGTATGCCATGTGAGAAAAGACATCCGTGGGATGTTAATTAGTGTGTTGATGATGTTATAAGTGGGTGTGAGGTGGGCGAGAATTTAGAGAGCTATACTTTATTCCAATATAGTTACCACTTAGTTTGCCTTAATGTTATTCAGAGATGGAATTAGTTAATTAGAATTTTATTTCGTTATGCAAATAGCCCGAGTAGTTTACCCCATTTCGGAAATGTTTCTTTGAAATGGATCTTTCTGTTTGTCTCGATGAAGACAAACGTATCAGTTACTTTTTGGAGTTTACTCCTTAAGTATCGATTTTTCATTATAGCCCCCGATATGAAAAGAATATGGGCAGTAAAATTCTATGCACGAATGACAGCGTAACGTTTTTTGTGCGAAACTTATTTTGTACGTGTTTTACCGTGCGCTGCCGTGGCCTGCTGCTCCTCGGTTGCGCACCTTTCACTTTTCAGGCGTAGGTATTAAGACTTTAGTGTATGCTACGGGGCAACATACACCTATTTAAACAGTCGATCTGAAAGAGATCTCCATTCTTGCGCCGAAGCTGACACACACTTTTGTATTTTTTCCGTAAAGTAAATATCGTTTACAAAATCGTAGGGGCAAAATGAATAAAGATTCGATTGTTCTATTTCATTCTTAATAAAAATTGCAGTATATATACCTACATACATAAATTACGTGCATGTAAATGTTTTTAAATCATTGTTTTTAGGATATCACTAGCAGACGCCGAGTGGTTTCACCCGCGTTCCCGTAAGAATACGGGGATAATATATAGCCTATAGCCTTCCTCAATAGATGGGCTATCTAACACTAGCAAGAATTTTTTAAATCGGACCAGTAGTTCCTTAGATTAGCGCGTTCAATCAATCAAACAACCAAACTCTTCAGCTGTATAATATTAGTATAGATATAAATAAAGTGTGAAAAAACAATCATACTTTATTCATCCCAATTCATACGTACAAGCATATAAAGTTATACAAAAATAATCTACAATTATTAAAATTAATGTGCTCCCTTTTAGCATTAAGCAGGAAGGGCACTTTGAGAGAAATTTTTTCCCGGAATCGAGAAATATCTCGGGTGATTTGATTACCGTTGGCTGTCTCCCTGAAATTGTTTAGGAAATTACCTTCTAATGGACATCAATCTTCCCAGAGGCACTTTGTTTAAAGTTACTTTTAGAAAAAGAGCGCAATTTGTTACTGGACACAAATTAAGGCAAGAATTTTCAAATAATGAACAAGGAATTGTTGTCCCCGGGTTGCAACAATGCCACCACATTTCAGTTTATATGTTTTTAATAAATAGATTATATAGTATACAGTTAATTATAAAATGTGAAATACAAATGTATTGTATATGTGAAATAACAATTATAATAAGATTAACATAGATTAAAAATAATTAAGTTAAATTGGCAACACTGTCTAGTTCATTTGATACCTTTCTGAGTCGTGATTGGCTCCCGCCAAAAAGTAAATGTTTGTAAAAGGCCGGTTTAGTGGACTTGAGTATCGACTGTTTTTTTGTTACAAGTGTTCAAGTTAAAATATATTTAGTTTCAGTATCGATTTTGCCCCAACAAAAATTTTCAAAATGTACAAAATTCGTATTATAAGTATAGATTCTAGATGGCGCTAGTAGTACTCTATGCCACGGTAACGTTTGGTGTTACAAATGGTATAAGTAAAATCTCAAATTGCGAATGTATAGAATTGAAATGTATAGAATTCGACCAGTTTTATTATAAGTATAGATAGATTAATAGTAAGCACAATAAATGCAACACTTTTGACATGGCGTGACATAACATGCTGAAAAAGATAAAGTTTATCGTATCCAATAAGGTTAACCAACCCATTTGAATGGTGTAGTGCGGTCTATTGGCGCAACACTCCAAATCGAATGGTACGTGATTGGCATCGCAGCGGTGCCCGATTGGACCCTATTGAATATACGATTATAATTCTGCTACTCGATGCTACTCGTATATGGATGCCGATCAGAAGAAATCTATGCATACATTAAACTACTAGCTTACTTTACTATACTATACATATATATATATATATTTTACGGCCTCCGTGGCGCAGTGGTATGCGCGGTAGATTTACAAGATGGAGGTCCTGGGTTCGATCCCCGGCTGGGCCAATTGAGATTTTCGTAATTGGTCCAGGTTTGGCTAGTGGGAGGCTTTGACCATGGCTAGTTACCACCCTAACGGCAAAGACGTACCGCCAAGCGATATAGCGTTCCGGTACGATGCCGTGTAGAAGCCGAACTGTGTGGATTTTCATCCTCCTCCTAACAAGTTAGCCCGCTTCCATCTTGCATCATCACTTACCATCAGGTGAGTCAAGGGATAACTTGTAATATATAAAAAAAAAACTATATGGCCCTGACCACGTCCACCTTAGACCTCCTTCGCAAAATCCGTTCTTAGCAGTCATCTACTAAGTATAAACAACCTCCTTGCCAATTTATACGTTTCGATGAGTGAACTTTGATGTACAGAAGAAAATTTATTTAAAACTAGCGGACTCCCGCGACTACGTCCGCGTGGAATTTAGTTTTTCACAAATACCTCGGGAGCCATGGATTTTTTCAGGATAAAAAGTAGCCTATGTTATAATCCAGGCTATAATATATCTCAATGCCAAATTTCAGCTAATTCGGTTCAGTAGTCGAGGCGTGAAAGAGTTAACAAACATTCATATCATCAAAATCATCAGTTTTCGCAAATCTCGGGAAGCCATGGATTTTTTCGGGATAAAAAGTAGCATATGTGTCAATCCAGAATAAAAGCTATTTCCATTCCAAATTTCAGCCAAATCGCTTCAGAAGCCGCAGCGTAAAAGAGGAACAAACATATTTACACACACACTTACACACTTTTTCTACAAACATGATAAAATCTACTCGAAATAAACAATTTATATTTTTTGAAAATTAAAATATAAACATGCGAATGTGTATTTTTTGTTTCGCTTTAACGTCTAAACCACTAAACCGAAAATTAAAATTCTTTCACCAATGAAAACCTACATTAACAACGAGTAACTTGGGCTTTATTATATCCCAGTAATCATTCTGGAATAGGAGTTATACGGGTAAAAACGGGGCGTCCGCTAGTTAAATCATAAATGTATATAGCCTTGTAGATAGTGAATGTGGTCGTATATTTGAAAGGGCAGAAGCGGCTTGTGCAACGCTTTGAATGGAAATATACGTGATCGGCATAGCGGCGGTGTGCTATTGAAATCCATTCAATACTGTTACAATTCTACTGGTGATACTAGGACGCATAGATCTCCCTTTGAGCGTGAAATTTCATTGCTGGACGAAGATCTTTGCTGATTGGTATTTCGTGCCTGTTTGACAATGCTCGGCTTAGTTCAGTATCTTATTGATTGGTTTATCTTTAATACTAGTATTCCATCTGTTATCCATCGAAACTGAAACTTATAAGGTTATTGAAGGGACTAGCAGACGCCGCGTGGTTTCACCCTCGTGGTTCCCGTTTCCGTAAGAATACGGGGATAATATATAGCCTATAGCCTTCCTCGATAAATGGGTTATCTAACACTGAAAGAATTTTTCAAATCGGACCAGCACTTGCTAAGATTCATCATCATCATCATTATCAACCCATATTCGGCTCACTGCTGAGCTCGAGTCTTCTCTCAGAATGAGAGGGGTTAGGCCAATAGTCCACCACGCTGGCCCAATGCGGATTGGCAGACTTCACATGCGTAGAGAATTAAGAAAATTCTCTGGTATGCAGGTTTCCTCACGATGTTTTTCCTTCACAGTTCGAGACACGTGATATTTAATTTCTTAAAATATGATTAGCGCGTTCAATCAATCAAACAAACAAACTCTTCAGCTTTATAATATTAATATAGAAGTATAGTTAAGTATCCCTTACATAATCACAATTTTTTCATCGAAACAATTTGGACCTACTACTACTAATAATGAATACATTTACGAGTAAAAGCGGATCTCTGCAATTCACTTGTCTTCAATCCACCTAGTGGGGGTTCGACCAACACTGCGCTTCTCGGTGCGCATAATAATTAGAAATTAACCTAAATAGACTTAGGCTAAGTCAATATCATCATAGCGTCACTATGGCGATAAGATTCTTCATTCTTGTCATACAATTGAGAATATCTCCTTATGTAATTTAGCCAAGAACGCATTAGGAAGGCAATAATACATTATTACGAGATATATTCATACATTCACAAATACATATCTAACACATAATCTGACGTTTATTACTCGTAAGTCAAGTTATCCTTGTCACTGAGGGAACTAGTTCTTGACGTATGCACAAACAAATTTCGCGTTGTCGGGACGACTAATGTGATTTGTCCCGTTTTGCTCGTCACGGGGAAATTCAATTCAATCGAGCATACTAACACAAACTCGTCTGAAATTTCAATATATCTACTCGTATTCCTAATATAATAAGAAGGGATGTTTTGACTAAAAATACCTAAAATTGAATTGGGACGAAGAAGTCATAGAATGCCCTACCGGTTTATGGAGAGATCATGTGTTATTTAACAGTTTTTTATGCCTCTCATGGCATGAATAGCACGAGTGTTTTTATGCAATGAGGCCAAGCCGAATTGAACAATAGACAGCACGAGTGCTACAATCGCTAATTACGTGCAGTGGCATACGATATTTTTTTCTACGAACATGATACAATAATTAAAACATCTTGGTAAATAATATTTACTTAGGCACGGCCTCCTCGATTTTTGTATTGGAGTGGCCTCCTAGATTTAGTCTTATTATAGTAATGTTAATTGTGTATTGAGCGCTGTTTTACAAATGATACAATCATTAAAAAATCTTGGTAAATAATATTTAATTCGTTGGTCGGCCTCTTCGATTTTTGTATCGGTGTGGCCTCCTAGATTTAGTCTATTATAGTAATTTGTATTGTTAATTGTGTATAGAACACTGTTTAACAAATTCCCATTACCATAGAATGAATCTGGAGCACGAGGCCATTATTAATTAAAAGAAAACAGGGTTGAAAAATAAATCATAACAAAAATGTAAAAGTAATTCTGAGCTAAAATTGCACGTTGAAAAGAAAAGTACGTTTCAGTACCGTGCGGGCCCGAGGCATTACAAGCTTCGGAGGTTTTTTTGTTTTCACGTATTTAAATTATACTTTGTATGCTGCTTAGTTTAACAAAAAGAACATAGAGTGTAGAGGCGGACTTTTTTGAAATAAAAATAAGGACAAATGCGAGTTGAACTCGCAAAGATGAGGGTTCTGTGCCTAAATTGGTAGATAAAATATTCAGTGATGGCCATTTTCAAGATCATGGACTTTCATGTAAACAACCTTTTATGTACTCAATAAGTAGAAAACTAATTTCTGTATTTTTTTAATTATAGGTTTGGCAGTTAATTAGGAGATTAATTAGAAAGATAAATTTATATATTTTTCTTGAAAAACTTGATAACTCTTTATTTAAAAATAATGAAAAAGTATATTTGAAATCCACACAAGTCTCCATTTGAAAACACACAATGAAAGAAAGAAAGAAAGAAAAATGCGTTCATTTCAAAATTATGCCACACATCACAATATCTCCAGTACACCAAGAAATCCAGGACAGTACCCTGCGATGTGTGGCATAACCCAGAAAATGGCTTCAACTTCAGCACAATGCTACGTGATACGTGACCATTTGTATTAGGACACGTAGCGCTGATTTTCAATGCAGTTTTCAATTTTCGTTTTATTTTTCCATCATGCCCCTAAGTAACCTACATATTCAGATTCACACCACACTTTTGCGTTAGTCACAGTATACCAAACTCCATATTAAACAGTCAAGTATAAATTCGTAAATAGATAGATGGACATACGTATACACGAGTGATATTATAAGGGTTTTATTCGCATGCACAGAACCCTAAAAACGTTTCAAATTGAACACGAACTGTTCGTGCAAAAGAAGTGAAACTGCTTGGGTTTTGTAACGATGTAGGGTTGATGGCGCCTTCGAGATGTGCATAGTAATTGGAGGGTCGCGTTTTTGCAAGAATGATAAATTGACAGCCCTTTTGCAATGATGTAATGCCGTGCAACTCGATAGACATATAACTAACTACATGAACACATGTAATGGTTCATCTATACCTACCACAACAGAAAACGCTAAAAGTAAAGTCAGCCTTTGACGGTCAATTATTCTCACGTTTCTGCAGGGCAAACGGCAGCGAATACGTTTCATAACTAGAGCCGTCATGCACGCAGTGACCAATACATGATCAGATATAGTCGTGGGGCTGCAGAAACGGGAGAATAATTTGATCGTCAATGGCGTGCAACGCCTTTAGTCTTTAATCCGTGATCTATACTATTTATAAAGAGGTAAAGTGTGTGGTACTGTAGGGGGTATTATCTGGATCTCGTGAACCGATTTTGAAAATTATTTTAGCACAAAAAATTCACCTTATTTGGGAGTATCGTAGGCTATATTTTATCCCCGTATTCTTACGGGAACGGGAACTACGGGGGTAAAACAGCAGGGCGTCGGCTGGTAGTTTTATTTACGTAAGGGCAGTATAGCTTGGCAACTTCATAACACTCCCGTTAGTCTGCGCGGGTCGGGGGGCGTGTAGCGTTGAATGAAAAACCCAGTCTTTCCCCCCGTCGCCTGTATATCGTGGGTGTGTCATCAACTATAGTTTGTAGGACGTGATCCTTGCATTCATTGCATAGTGTTGCGATGTTTAGCTATAGGCAATGGATTTCCTCTTAGCCAGCTGTTCGGTCCATCAATTATAACCGGCCACGGGCACTTCGTAGATGCAAAAAGCATTGCCTATCCTAAAGACTCCCATACAAATTCAAGTTGAACCACAGAACAGTTGGGCAAGGAATTATCCAATTTTTACATTTAGGGTATGTATCCTAGCTTATGCACGCCACTGATTATAAAGATAGAGTTTATATCATTTCGTAACACGATATTAAATAGCTTTGGTATATTTTGTAGCACTTTTTACAGTCGGTACAGTTTCCTGCATCTCGGTGTATTTTATTCGAATTTTTAAGATGACATAAACAAGGTTTGTAACTCTTCTCAAATAAAATTTTCACATTTAGTTAGAGTGTATTCTATTTGCGGCGTCCGCATGATTATACCTACTTGTTTTTGTGTGCCGCTATTATTAGGTGTTGCCACGACATTTAAAATAGGCCTATTCGTCATCGTCGTAATCGTAAAACTGCGCGTAGTCTCTCAATTTGTGCGCGATACGTGTGACGTTGTTGACGGCCCGTGACCTAATGACTTATTGACTACATTGTAAATTGTGAAACTACCCTCATCTATGTTTATCTAACTAAGTTTTTGCATACTATAAGTTTTACTTTTTTATGAAAAAAGGAAGAGTGTGATATTCAGTATAATTAGGTGTGGCCACGACATTTAAAATAAGCCTATTTGTCATCGTCGTAATCGTAAAACTGCGCGTCGTCTCTCAATTTGTGCGCGATACGTGTGACGTTGTTGACGGCCCGTGACCTAATGACCTATTGACTACATTGTAAATTGTGAAACTACCCTCATCTATGTTTATCTAAGTAAGCTTTAGCATACTACAAGTTCTACTCTCTTTTAGGAAAAAGGAAGAGTGTGGTATGCTTTAGGCAACGATATTTTATATTGTAGATGTGTTACGTGCTACAAATTCAAATATAGTCAAAGTCATAATTCATTTATTTCTTAGTTTACAAGCACTTTTGAAACATCAGATAATAATTAGTCGAAAATTAAAGTTTTGAGGTTTCCAAAGCGCATTGGTCCATGAAGAGCCCGTAAGATATTCAGCCAGGGTTTTTTGTTTATCACCATTTAACAGTATTTAAGTAGCCAGTTAAATAGTGCATTTAATTTCTAAGCTTTTTATCTAGCGGACGCCCACGACTTCGTCCGCCCTTAGACCTCTTTAATCCTGATACTTACCTGATACCTACTAACTTATAGAATCTCCCTGCCAAATTTCATCTTTGTACGTCAAGCGGTTATCGAGATGAATGACCTTTCGCATTTATATATTAAGATATTGAAGTTATTGAAAGTCGCTAATGCCATTAAAGAATTTGAAAATGGCACAGTTTGGATGGCACTGTTAAGTATAAAGAGCATTGTTCCAACATCAAAGGGAGTAATAACAGAATGTACAATCCATTACATCCATTACTTTCAGTCGCGACGGAAAATAATCGCCCCGCAATAAATCACTCCTCGATCGATAGATAAAAGGAAGTCAAACAATTACTCTCGGTTAAATAATAATCAAACTTTCAAGATCTGTACAAGCCGGTATGAAAAGAAAATTTCAATAATTTTAGGTAACACAATAATAATCATGATAACTTTCAACATCAAGTGAAAATGATTAAAATATGATGGTTTCAAAGTAATTTCAAATTTTGTTTATGGCAAACGTAAGTCCTTGTTCTAATACTATTTTTAGAATTGCTTATTTGCTTTGAATATTATAATATGCTAGAATATTTGCTTACAAGAAGACGAGTCTAATGACATTAATGAACCGTCGGAGAGTGTAACGGAACCTTCACCACCCCCACCACTCAACCCCTCTCCGCGCGCGCAATGCGTGCAGCAGCGCGTCGCGCAGCCGCTTCGCAGTTTGGATCGTGCCGCGATGCAAGAAACAGCTCATGACTAAGGGCCCCGTATGGGTTTCAAACTAGTCGGACATACTCCGACCTAATATCACATGAGTTTTAGCCGTGTTTCATAATCAATTAATACTATTTTTCACGTTTTTTACGTAATAATTCACGTTGACTATAATAGCAATAGCAACTGCAATAGCCAGACATACCTTATTTTATGAAGGACGCCCGCGACTTTGTACGCTTGGAATTCAGTTTTTCACTAATCCCGCGGGAAACGTGCATTTTTCCGGGATGAATAGGAGCCTATTTGTCAATCCAGAATAAAATCCATTTCCATTCCAAATTACAGCCAAATCGCATCAATAGCCGCAGCGCAAACATACACACATTTACACACACACAAACAAACTTTCGCCTTTATAATATTAGTGTGATCTATCTATATCACCGGATGCTTCTAAAACTTAGGTATTGCAGACTCTAATTAATTTAAAACTAGACTGAAAAGAGATTTTTTTCTTATTTGTTCATAAAACTGGGAGATCGTAAGAGCAGCAGAAAATAGCCAAACGTGACCAAAAACATATTAATAATTGTATCATGATTCAGCCAGTACGCCAGTTATGCCGTGAAAACGTAGCAAACGAACAAACAAACTTACTTACGCATTAATAATATACTAGAGTTTTTCACAAATCTTTCGGAAACCATGGATTTTCCGGGATAAGAAGTAGGTATCCTGTTTTTAATTTATGGTATAATTTATCTCCGTGAAAGAGTAACAAACATCCATACATCCATACAAACTTTCGCGTTTACAATTAGTGGGAGTTATTATTTAGTATGGATTCTGAATAGTGTTATTTGATACAGCTTTTAGTGAAAAGAAATAGTTATATGATTAGAAGTTTGTTTCGGCGCAGCATGAGTTAGTGAGCGACAGATGCGGCATTCCAGACCACGTCGCGTAGAACGTATGTATACGAGTATAGTTCGCAACGGGATATTGACCCGAGTTTTATATTAATCATAGTTTCCACGTGTCTACAGATTTAAACTTTAAAAATCTTGTACATTTAACTCATTATTTTCAACTTTTTTGGAAACCATGGAGGCAAGCAACATGTATATTTCGACAATATTGCAAATAATAATTATTTGGGCACCTACATCTAATAACTAATTCGATACAAACTTTTTAGTATACCATATTTGATATTGATATTGATATTTGATAGTGATATTTGATATTGATATTGATATTGATATTGATATTGATATTGATATTTGATATTGATATTTGATATTGATATAGATATAGATTATAAAACTGAAGAGTTTGTTTGTTTGTTTGTTTGTTTGTTTGTTTGATTGATTGAACGCGCTAATCTCAGGAACTACTGGTCCGATTTAAAAAATTCTTTCAGTGTTGGATAGCCCACTCATCGAGGAAGGCTATAGGCTATATATTATCCCCATATTCTTACGGGAACGGGAACGCGGGTGAAACCGCGCGGAGTCAGCTAGTATTTGATATAGATGTAAGAATTAAATACTTGACATAGGTATATGTCAGTAGACAGAAAAAGTAATAGATGAATGGATAAATAGCATACGTTGCATTCCCTAAAAAATATGAGTGGAGTCGGTATTAAAAAGAACCTAATATACTATTGGATATTCGGCGTCACGACGCGTGTCGTTTTTTTCAGACTCAAAAACGGGTCAAAAAAGTCGGAATCGTCATTCAGGATTCAGAATTAGATTTTTATGCTTTCATGAAAAAAAAACAATGAACTGTATAAACAAAATATTACAAACTCTACGTTTGCTAAAAAAATATTTATATTTATTTATGATAAAACGGTTTAGTGAAATTTATTGTAATGTGAAAATCTGGTCAAAATTGAATATCGTATTTTATAATTGGGATACCAATCAGTCGTCTATTTCCTTTTCAGTCTATGGATTAAGCGCTCTATCTATGTAGTAATATTTAACTGCTATTAGGTCACCAAGTTACAATTATTAGTCAATTAATTAAAATCAATAATGCTTTCTCTCTCCAATCGTATCTCTTGAAAAATAATCAGTCAACCGAATCAGTGATAAATTATGAAAAAAAAAAACTGTTCTGTACACTTTTTATAAGTAAATCTATAAATCTATTCGTTATAAACGAATTTGCTTTTGTATATAATAACAATACAGTTAAAGTTAGATAGCCGGATACCAGTAAATGTTTGCTGTTACTGGAATTACGTGAGTTTTAAAACAGTTAAATATGTATTGTAGTAAGAGAGCCGAAGAGGAGATTTTGAGATTTATTCAAGCTGCACTTTTTACAACTGCAGTTTTTTTACCGAAATGTGAGTTATGGGTGTGTAAAAGCCTAATAGGTTAGTTAGTAGCAAAAAAGTGTGCAATTCTATGATCTGATTATTAAGGGTTCTTAGGGATAGACAATTAAACCGAGGGAGTGAAATATAGATGCTAAATAATATTTCTGTTCGCGAGCAATTTTTTTTTTTGGAAAATAATCCTAAATAGGTCATTGAAAACGTATAGCGATCCTTAAGGGGTGATAGTAGGGATTAGCTATCAGATTGCATTGGGTTACATGGGCAAAATGTACAGTAAAATGTGTAATGTAATGTACGTTTTTGACGACCTCCGTGGCGCAGTGGTATGCGCGATAGATTTACAAGACGGAGGTCCTGGGTTCCTTCCCCGTCTGGGCCGATTGAGATTTTCTTAATTGGTCCAGGTCTGGCTGGTGGGAGTCTTCGGCCGAGGCTAGTTACCACCCTACCGACAAAGACGTACCGCCAAGCGATTTAGCGTTCCGGTACGATGTCGTGTAGAAACCAAAACGGGGTGTGGATTTTTACCTCCTCCTAACAAGGTAGCCCGCTTCCATCTTAGACTGCATCATCACTTACCATCAGGTGAGACTGTAGTCAAGGGCTAACTTGTAAAGAATAAAAAAAAAATATAAAACGTTTTCAATGACACCTGTTTATACTCGTATAATAACAAAAACAATTTTGGTAGCCAAAGTAATAAATCTATTTTTTACCCCAAATAATACATAAACATTTTTCGTTTAATCTATTAAATCTATTTATTTCCCTGCAGCGCTCAAGTAAGTGCAAATTTAGAATCATTGGCTCGCCGACTATTATACGTTTTGCCACCACTATTATTATAATCACTTAAAGCTCTTATAGCATGGGAACGCTTCTGTATGTTATAAAATTTTTAATTCACACTTCTTGGCAACCGGCCCAGTGTTTGTCGGAAGAAACAAGGTGGATAGAAGTTTTGTTCATAGTATTTTTACGTCTACGAGTTCAAACTGTCACTACAATGTGCTGTGTTTCTGAATGTACAGGAATTTAAAATGGCGGTATTTTAAATCTCGTTATATATTTTGTAAGTTACACAAGACTAGCAAACGCCTTGCGGTTTTACCCGCGTAGTTTACGTTTTTGTGGGAGCATTAGGCTTATTTTCAAGCACTTTTGAAACGTCAAGTTAAGTAATTATTAAATGGTGAGTTACGAAGTTACGAGGGTTCCAAAGCGCCTTGGTCCGAGAAGAGTCCACATCAAACTCAGCCAATGTTTATTTTTTTTTGTTTACCACCATTTTACTCGTGGGTATAGCCTGTTAGTGGTCATTGAGACTCGATAGTTCAACGGTAAAGCGGTCGGGCTCATCACTGAGGGGTGGTGGTTCGATCCCCGCTCCGTTGGACTATTGTCGTACCCACTCCTAATAAAGTCTTTCCCGATTAGTTGGATGAGAATTTTTAACATTATTAAAAGACTAGCGGACGCCCGCGACTTCGTCCGCGTGGAATTTGGTGCATGGATTTTTCCGGGATAAAAAGTATAGTATGTGTTAATCCAGGCTATAATATATCTTAATACCAAATTTCAGCTAATTCGGTTCAGTAACCGAGGCGTAAAAGAGTAACAAACATTCATATCATCAAAATCATCAGTTTTCGCAAATCTCGGGAAACCATAAATTTTTTCGGGATAAAAAGTAGCCTATGTGTTAATCCAGAATAAAATCTATTTCCATTCCAAATTTCAGTCAAATAGCTTCGATAGTGGTGGCGTTAAAGAGTAACAAACACCCAAACATCCATACAAACTTTCGCGTTTATATTATTAGTAGGATATGGCATATACATCACAAACTCGCCAACCCGTATTGGAGCAGCGTGGTGGAACTAAGCTCCATATCACCTTTCCTATAAGGAGGGAAGCCTGGCAATGTAGTAGACTTGTAAAATAAGCTAATAATGAAAAATTTATGAATTTCTCAGTCATATGACCAATAGGACAAAGGAATGTTGGATTTAGAGATAACATCACGCTACTCAAAAGCTGCCCCCCCAAGCCAAGTGGCACGTCGATTCTCTTTCTACGATCGCTAACGCTTCGAAAACTATATAAATGTATGGTGATCACGTGACTTGTCGATAGCAAATGTCATTCCCATACATCTTTCTAGTTTTCGAACCGTTAGCGATCTTGGCCAGGGGGACTGGTTAGCCGACTTAAGAAGAAGAAGAAGAAATACTTTATTGCACACAAAAATACAATTATAAATTATAACATTAAAAAGATAATTTAAACTTAGCATGCAAAGGATTACTTAGAAGGCCGCTTCTATCAATCTAATCTAATCTCTACCAGGCAACCCCTGGCGCGAGAACTTGCGAAGAAAGAGCGGGAAGGTACAACAGGTACATTATATGTAATTATATATATAAATAATCAAATAAATTTATATACGTAAATATGATATTATTACATAATATATTACAACTAAAAAAATATATAATATATACTACATAAGTAACAATAAAATGAATACCTCGAAAAATAAAATTTTAATTCAACGACAAATAATGTCGTTTCAAACGAAACTTAAAAATGGCAAGTGAATTACTGGCACGGACAAAAGACGGCAAATTATTCCACATTTTGACAGCCTCAGAAGTAAAAGACTTGCATAAAACTTTGTCTTAGAACAAGGTAGAACCAAACGGTTATCACTTCGAGAACGTAGATTGAGAAGATCAATTTCCGATGTAAAGACTTAACTTATATAAAAAGAATGTTGACTTTACAGTGATGTTATCCGATGTTTTTCTACCACACGTTATTCGCAATGCTTTGTAAAATTAATTACCCAGTGGGCAGCGATACTAATATTAGAAAATATTCGCCTAGAAACTAAATTAACATGAAATCGGATTACCATTCAACGCGAAGTGCTAAGATTTAGAGGTGCTTACCAGCTGTCACTATAAATTCACCCAAAATACTGGCATTTAGTTCATTGACATCATGAAATGAAGTAAATGTAAAAGCTTATCGTAAATGTAAAAACTATGGTATTTACATTTACATGGTACAGTGTATTTTAGTATGATTAAACTTTTTTTATTTTATAGTAGGTTACGAATTAAACCTTTTTCGTTTTAAAGTAGGCTAGTTACTCGGAAGTGAAGTGAAAATTAAAAAAAAACGAAATTACTTTAGCCCCTAAAGACTGACATGCTTGTTTAGCTCCGCTGTGGAGTGGTAATATGACAGTGTTTTTGAGCTATAGTAGTGAAACAATATGTGATAAATTAAATCACTGATTATATTATAAAGAAATAAGTTTTTTAAGGTTGTGTGGCATAATTTAGTTTTTAACCGACTTCAAAAAGGAGGAGGTTCTCAATTCGGTCGGTATTTTTTTTTTTTTATGTATGTACACCGATTACTCAAAGACGCCTGGACCGATTTCAAAAATTCTTTTTTTGTTTGAAACGGTATAGTCCCCATTTGGTCCCATTGCCATAATGTCAACGTCTGATGATGGAATCCTGGAGAAATTGAGAAGAACTTTCGAAAATTATATAGGTGTCTAGTGTGTTCGTATACTTTTCCATTTAGTACTTTTAAGCACTACAATTTCATGAAGGTTTAAATTCGATCTGATGATGGAGCCATAAAACACACGAGGGAACTCCTCGGTGATTTACAGCAGTTACCTTGTGTTTGGGCTTGTTTAATTTGTATTAATGAGAACTTTCCACACAGATAGGTTGTGACTGTCATTTAGGGGTTTGGTGATGAAGACCAAGGACAATTAAGGGAACTCCTTAACAGTTTACAGTAACTACCTTGTGTTTGGCCTTGATTTCTTCGTATTGCTGAGAACTTTCGACCTAGATGAGTTGTGTCTGTTATTAGGGGTCTGATAATGAAGACCAAGGTCAATTAAGGGAACCCCTTAACGGTTTACGTTAGCTACCTTGTGCTTGGGCTTGATTAATTTGTATTGCTGAGAATTTTGTTCTAAGATGGGTTGTGACTGGCAGTAGGGGTCTATAGTATAGTATAGTATAGTACGGGAAATTTTACACTAAAAATGGAAAAATAATAAAAATTTTAATAAAAAAAATACAACCGACTTCAAAATCTAAAAACGTACCCACTAAACTAAAAAGTGAAAAATAACATCATAATATGTTCTACCTGCTGATCAGTATGAAGGCGGTGCTTAGCCGGTGTTGTCTTAATTTAAGCCATTTCTGACAGGACCACATGGAACAACACTGTCTGCAAAATCTAAATCTATAAGATATTCTCACATGGCTTGAATTAATACATCACCGGCTTAGCACCGCCTTCATACTGATCAGCAGGTAGAACATATTATGATGTTATTTTTCACTTTTTAGTTTAGTGGGTACGTTTTTAGATTTTGAAGTCGGTTGTATTTTTTTTATTAAAATTTTTATTATTTTTTTATTCTCTACAGGTTAGCCCTTGACTACAATCTCACCTGATAGTAAGTAATGATGCAATCTAAGATGGAACTAGCTTGTTAGGAGTAGGATTAAATCCACACTCCTTTCGGTTTCTACACGACATCGTACCGGAACGCTAAATCGCTTGGCGGTACGTCTTTGTCGGTAGGGTGGTAACTAGCCACGGCCGAAGCCTCCCACCAGCCAGACCTGGACAAATTAAGAAAATCTCAATCGGTCCAGCCGGGGATCGAACCCAGGACCTCCGTCTTGTAAATCCACCGCGCCACCACTGCGCCACGGAGGCCGTCAAAACTACAACGACTACAGCGGTTCTATCGCTTTAGCCCTCATTCGCACTAGAGATTTATTAACGGACGTTAAAAAATCGTAGACAGAGAAAGTAATAAATGAATAAAATAATAGTAGATACGAGAAAGTACGAGGCATCCGTCGCTTTCCATCGAAAAAAAAGTTATTGTATTTGTAAGCTTTTTAACGTCTGATAATAAAACTCTCGTGCGAATGAGGGTTTATATTATTAGTAGCTTAACGCCCGCTAAGCCTTGTGGATATATCCACCTAGTACCTACCTACGAGAGCATGAACTTTTCAACAAATTTCGTAATGAATACGGAGCTGTGGATTACTTGGCGTCGAGTTAGCTCAGATGGTTCCGGTCAGATGGCAGTTGTTCAGCAGTTCCAACACAAATTTACCAGTGTGAAGTTCCAACTTTACCAGTGTGAAGTTCCAACTTTGCCAGTGTGAAGTTCCAACTTTACCAGTGTGAAGTTGCTTGCACGTGGAACTACTTTTGAAACGCTAATTAAATTAATAAAGCTGCTTGGAAGTTTCTATACCAAAAACTTATGGCTACTCTAAAACTTTAATGTTTCAAGTTTCAGACTTATATTTGTTATATAATAATTAAATAATTATTGCAGATATAAAACATTTCATTTCTAAACAAAATATAGTCATTTATGGGACATTAGATACCTATTATTAATATTAATATCCATTAATCCTGGATTCTGCATGATTGTTAAAATTATTTTTATTCTAACTCTAATTCTGGAAAACAGACTTAATTCAGGGTCCTCAGCAGCATTGTAAAAGACTTATTTTAACAATAAATTTAATTTAATTTAATTTTATTTCATTAGCGACCCGCCCCGGTTTGTATATTGTCTGGCCCCGGGTGCTATGTAGATAATACTAATATAGGCCAGTGTGGAGTGATTAATAACATTATTATGAATAGTTTATAGCACAGCAGCCTAATTCACTAACTTTGACGTATATTAGTTGACATACGAAATTGACATTCTATGTAAGAAATGTCTACGACAATCTTCAGACAATCATACAGTAGGTAGATGACATTTCTTAGTTGATTTGATGTTTATTTTGATAGGTTATTAATAAAGACTAAATTAGTGAATAGCTGCGTCTCCATTTTTAAATCTCTGATATATTTTCAGTGCTATACTATATATGTACTTCTTATAATAGATCTAAGCGGACATACAGCGTAAATTACTTCATTTTATGTAATGACTAGCCGACGCCCACGACTTCGTCCGCGTCAAACTCGATGTAAACTTTCAACTACCTACCCCTACTCCTACCTACTACCCTACTTTTCTGGTTGATTTTTTACACCTTGTGTCCGGAAAACCCAAATATCTTACGGAACCCTATTTTTTTCCAAAATAAAATTTAGCCTATGTTACTTGTAGATAATGTAGCTTTCGAATGGTGAAAGAAGTTTTCAAATCGGTCTAGTAGTTTTTGAGCCTATTCATTACAATCAAACAAACAAACAAACATACAAACAAAGTTTTCCTCTTTATAATATTAGTATAGATAATGATACTGATTAATGTTAATTCATCAATATTTATTACAAATGAATCAAAGCTATGGCGAAACCTTATAGAGATACGTTTGGATGTGTTTTGGAGTATAAACCAGTATATAAAGAACCATTGGTACTCTCTCTCCGGTTTTACAGAGGGGTCAACTTTTACAACTCGTGCATTTGAAGTAGTAATGAACTCGGAACTTTCCAATGGATTAGTTGTTGGCTAGTTGGGGGTCAGGTGATCTCGCTCACAGCAGTTGTTCCGCTGTTTCTGAACAACTTTTCATTAATCTGAATTCTGAACTTGCCTTTGCCGAAACTAATTAGGAGATGCTCTAATTAATGAGGGGTGTACATTACACTGGTTATGAAGTATCTGTATTTCTGTTTTAAGCGTACTGATATTTTAATGTGAGATATGTTGGATTTTATATTTGATATTACATAATTTCGTACTTTTGCATTCTGATTAATTTTATCTATAGATTTTGATAAGTTAACTAGAGTGGTCAAGATACACTACCATTAAAATCTATATATATGTAAAAGAAAGTCGGGTTGTTATGCGCGGTGGATATACAATACAAGACGGAGGTACTGGGTTCGATCTCCGGCTGGACCGATTGAGATTTTCTTAATTGGTCCAGGTCTGGTGGCAGCCTTCGGCCGCGGCTAGTTACCATCCCACCGACAAAGACGTATCGCCAAGCGATTTAGCGTTCCGGTACGATGTCGTGTAGAAACCGAAAGGAGTGTGGATTTCATCCTACTTACAAGTAAGCCCGCTTTCATCTTAGATTGCATCATCACTTACCATCAGATGAGATTGTAGTCAAGGGCTAACTTGTACAGAAAAAAAAATCAGTATCAAACTGCCACTAGGCACTCAGGTGTCTCCATTATTTTCTATAAGTATATCGTTTTAGACAGAGAGAAACAGAGACGACTTTGAGACTATCAAACTATTACCATTATAGAATAGCTCTGCTGGTAATAAACCTATGAACGTCAACTCATAACTTGCTCCAATTGGTGGCCATTGTTTAAAACTACTCAAGAAATCTTATACAAGTCTGTGCGAACGAAACTTTACAATGTAAGACATACGTGTAACATCTAAAATGATATTTATAGTTTAACATTAGCACTTTAGAAGACTTAACGCTTGCGCAGGCTTGAAATTTAATCGTCTTTGCGATTCAGTGTTGTAGCCTCTTGGAGCGGGACTTGCACAGTCAGCTTCCCACGAACTTAGCGAGACTTAGCTCTGTTCGTTATACGAGAGAGCTAGGGCTGCCAGGCTGCGGCTAGACCGAAACTACGAATGTCAGCGGATTTAAATCTCGTTTTGACTCTTTATTTTATTTGCGAAGTAGATTCTGGTATTGGGAATCTCTTAAGGCTCGATGATTATGGACGAGTGCATAGCTAGTCGTATTTTATATTGGTTATTCAAAAGTTATAATATGGGTATTAGTATTGTTTTTTTATTAAATATTAGTTCCTTTTTTTTATTAAAAAGTATTGTTGATAAATAAAGTTTCTTTACGGATTTTTTAGGTAGGGAGAACAACATGAGCAGAGAAGGGGAGTGTTGATCGATCGTCAAGGAATTGGTTAACCCTACATCCAGTAGTCACAAGTCCTGGACTTTGCTTGGTGTTTTTCTCTCTACCACGCGATGGACCCGGCACCTGCACAGTGAATCCTTGGAATGCTAAGATATTCGTCTCATAAAAAAGCGCTTAGCTGCAATCACGCCTGATGGTAAGCGATGATGCAGCCTATGGTGGAACGCGCTTGCCTAGAAGATGTCTATTATTGACTTGAAGATATCCATGTTGTAGGTGGTGAAGAAAACGGAAGCTGGAAGAGCATTCCACATCTTTACAGTGCGTATAAGAAAAGAGGAACTAAACCGCTTAGTACGCGTCCGAGGAATATCGACGACGTAGCGGTGTAGATATTTGCGATGCCTAGCAGTCCTGTGGTAGAGCGGCGAAGGTGGCATAAGATCGAACAGTTCCTGAGCGCACTCCCCGAAATATATCTTGTAGAACACCGATAGACAGGCAACCTTTCGGCGATGCTCTAAATTTGTAATTTCGGTTTCAAACGAACTTT